>NW_013952646.1:249538-250982 GCF_001266775.1 Austrofundulus limnaeus | reverse complement strand
TATATATATATAATGTCAAACTATAACTTCAGACTTCAGTAGATGACCCTTTGGGTTCACTTGGCTACATGTTTATTTTTGAGGCTAGAACCTACAGTACATACATTTCTGTCACCTTTTTGAACTGAAGTGAGGGTAAAAGAAGTGAGTGTGTGTGTATGTGTGCACATGAGTGTGTGTAATCTTTTGCTGTATCATCTGCAGCAGCCATTTCCCCTAATATCCTTCTCTGCTTAGGTTTGCAAATACATTTCAGTGTGTCTTTGGAGAAATATAATTCCCTCTTCAGTGCCTATAATTCTCAGTGGATCTGAAAGTCTCCTCGTATGGTTGATTTAGTCCTCTTATTCGAGAGGCTGGAGAAATTCCCCACTATATCCATAAGGTGTAAAAGGCAGAAGGAACTGTCCCCTCACTCTCAGCAAGCAGGTCTGCAAACACTTTGTGAGATCAAAGCAGTGGAAGCTGCCCTGGGCTTTACCTGACCTGATTTCAATTAAAGCTTTACGGGCAGATCAGAGGGCAGAATCAGACACAAAATACAAACTTTAGTCACAAAGACGACAAAACTCTGAGTGTGAGCAACGAAAAACTGGTTGAAGGAAGACAAATAAAATACCAAAAAAAATAGCGTTTTGTATAAAGTTTCAGTGAAACTGATGATTCCTGATTTAGCTAAAAACTAAAATAGGCAAAATGCTAGTTAAAAGCCAAAAGTAGCAAAAGACTAGCTAAAAGCAGCAAGATACTAGCAAAATTTAAAGGCTAAATAAAAGCTAAATGTAGCAAAAAAAGTGTTACGTTTCAAACAGGTGAARCAAATTGTAACAATGAAACAGCATCTGATTTTTTGTTCCTCTTTTTTCCTTTTTGTTTTTAACACTGTGTTTCATCAGTTTCAGTTTCAAAATTAAAATGTTGAAATTGTTTTTGCCCCTTACTGATAGCAATAAAATTATGTAATGATTTATATTCCTCACAAATCTTGATGTCTTGTAATAAACAAGTGTATTTCACTAGCTAGATTCTATAGCAAAATACTAACTAAAAGCAAAAAGTTGAAAATGTTAGCTAAAAGCAACAAAAATTTCAAGCTAAAAGTAGCAACATGCTAGTTAAATGTAGCAAAAGGTTAGGTAAAATAAAAAAATATGTAGTAAAASAATAGCTAAAAGCAAATAGTAAAATGAGTGAGAGAGTGAATGGTTGTTTATCCCTTTTGTCTCTACGTGTGTCCMTGTGATGGACTTGCAACCTGTCCTGGGTGCACCCCGCCCCCCGCACTGTGACTGCTGGATATAGGCACCAGTGACCCTGTGACCCTGAAGGAATAAGTGGGTATAGATAACGTATGTATGTGTGTAGGGATGGATGTATGGATGTATGGATGGATGGATGGATGGATGGATGGATGAATGGATGGATGGATGAATGGATGGATGGA
>NW_013952646.1:223288-247345 GCF_001266775.1 Austrofundulus limnaeus | reverse complement strand
AAGGTACTATGGTGAACTTARATTTATTTGCTTTCCCAGAAAGCAAATAAATAACAACATACATGTCAACTTGTATGGATTGTCCGTAAGCGAGTATGACCCCCCCGGCCCGGGTGCGAGTTGTATGAAGTTTTTGCAAAATTTACGGATTTTTGAGGCTTTTCATACAGGTAAACATCTGAAGAGGTTGACATGTATGACACAACAAAATACAGACTTGTTGTTATTGAGTTTGTCAACACAAACCGCTTCCTGAGAGGCACTACTAGCCCCTCCCCCATCAGAGTGTCGGAGCAGGATGAGTCAGTGCAACATCAATCATATGAAGGGTGGGGGGCGATTGCTGCATTGGGGAGGGGGGGTATTTTATGGGTAGAGTAGTTACTTTTTCCTGTAATATCTCATTATAGTTTTTAAGACAAAGCTAATTGAAAGGGGCGCTGAACAGAGTTATAACCAGGGATTACAAATAATTACTTTTTTTTCTTCTGCAGTTCGGCACCCCCTCCAGCAGATGGCGCTCTAGGCGACCACCTAGTTCGCCTATGCCAAGAGCCGGCTCTGGTCCCAGGCCAGAGCTAATGCTGTTTGGGGGGCAATGGCATGAAAAAGTTTGGGAACCCCTCATCTAGAATGTAATAACAGACAGTCAGATGAAGCAGATTTTATGTTAAAATGACCTGCCATATATCTACAGACTGAGTGACAGAGCATGTGCCACTGTGCTTATGCATTACCCAAGCAGAAGAAAAAACAGTTCTCTCCAAACACATATGATTARWACAAGATTTGAATAGTTTAGTTATTTTCCACTATTTTCCTGTTAAGGATATACATTATGTGAAATAACTGAAGCATCAATATTTTGATTTTAGTATCGATTCTAAAACATGAAATTCTGGCATCGGTAGTATAGATATTTCAGTATCGATCTGCACATCACTATTTGCCTGTTCTTCTTCATCTCATGGGACTAGCAAAGGAGGAGCGAGAATCTGAAACTGAGGTGGGAGGAGGGGTGGGAGGACACGAACAGCTCTCAGCTGTCAGCGACTCGGTTCCTGACGTTCATTTCAAAGAGCCGTTCAAAAGATTTGCATCGTTCGTGAAAGTCACTTCTCTAAACCCCACAGTGCATGAAAACTCTGACCTGATCTCAAAGCTGTGGAGATGGGAGGGACAGAGGAAGAGCAAAGTCTATACCAAATCACTGTGAAGAAAAACAGGGAGCATCATCTGAGAGATGCTGTGTGTGAAGCTGTGTGCAGGCTTTCTGCACGCAGCTCCTGTTGGCTCACTGCAGCCCGGACCAGAGCAGTGAGACAGCGCCATCAGTCGAACAGCAGCTACGCTCCTGCGTGCCTCATGTGGAGGTTTTGGCTGGAAAAGGGGGCATTTTTTAATGAATGTGTGATAAAAGAATAGCAACGTCATGGCGAAAACTGCTTTCTTCCCCACAGACCCCATAACTCCAGGATTCAGCAATTTAAATATTGATATTATTGACACCATTTTTGGTATTTTTAAAAGTGCAAATACTATCTTGTTTTCGTCTTTCTACTTTCAGAAGTGCAATTAAAGGGAAAGCACATTTTATTTTGTGTCTGAACCCTTTCTATGATCTAAGTTTCTCTAAGTTCGTAGTTACATATAAAGAGGAATAAGTAATTTTTATTTACTTGGAAACTTTACTTAATAACCACATTGCGGTTTAAAATTCAAATAACCAACTAATAACCAGTAGAAAGCAAAAAAAAAAAAAAAAAACAATAAGTCATTTAATAGTCATGAAAATACTTTCAGATTTAGCATACTGGTGAGAAATCATGACAGAATCTCACAGAATCAGTATTGTACATCACTACAGGATGCTTTTTCAGCCTGACTGAGAAATCCCAGAAATTTTAAACAAAGCRTAGCAGTTTAACCTAAATCCAGAGAAATCCAGTATTAGCAGAAATAACCGCATTTCTTATCATTTAATAGCAAAGTGCACAGAAGTGATAACTGTTATGTTGCAAAGAAATTGTGCACAAAGTAAGTTATCGCATAAGGCTAACATTTTCTTTAATTCAGCAACCTTACTAGTAAGGTTATGGGCTTTATGAGCCACCCGGATGAGCCCCCAGGATAGGACATATTATCAGTGTAGTTAATAGCCACAATTTAGACTAATTTTACTTTACACAGGGGTGTAAGAGCATAAACATGGAAATAGCAATTAATTATCTACAGGTGTGCAATCAGTAGGCTATGCACAAAAAAGTAGTCATTTGGAAATAAATTCATGGTCAAGACAATGTAATCAGTGGTGAGGTAAAAGGGTGGTACATAAGTTGGTGAATTTAAATAAAACTGGTTTGGCACAGAGAAGAGCTCGGTCAGTTGAAATATATGCCTGAAAATACAAACTAAATAAATAAATTGCATTAAAAAAAAATAAAAAAGCTTCCCTGGGAGACGAGCGCTTTTTCTCTCCTCCTTCCGGCAAGTAGATCCGGACCTGTGCAGCGCGGAGAGATATCAGTTTAGATCCCGTGTGGGAGAGAGAAAACAGAGCAGTGAGAGAGTGAGTGAGGTGGGGGGAAGAAAAGCAGAGCCTGCCTACTGGTGGCAGATGGAGTAACGGAGAGGAGAGAAGTCCACGTATTACCATGCGGAGATTTGGACTACATAAACTTTATGCAAAACCACCCAAACTACGTGATTAATAATAAGAACAGAGGTACGTTGCTTTTGTCTTCTCTCGCATGTTGCCTTCAAAAGTTTTGCGTCGGCATCTTTGTAACTAAAAAAAGAAAAAAAAAAGATAAAAAGTTCGATGTGGACGGCTGCCTATTGTGAGCTGAAAGAAACCGAGGGCTGGTGCGTGCTTCACCTCTTTATAGAAGTTTGCTCTGAACAGAAGTAACGACTGAGCGTCATTTCCTACATATGTGAACACTTTATTCTAGTGTTGGTTTGTGCGTTGTTTTGTCCTGAGTTAGAAAGCTGCGGAGCGGTCTTTTCAAGCAATTCTTTGCCCTGCTGCTCACTGCTGCCATCGTTTCAAGGACTGTAGAGTTGGGGGATGGGGTTTGAAATGAAAAGTCTCCACAGACACCTAACTTATTGAACAAAATAGGTAACTTTCCCCCACAATAATAAAAAAGTCTGTGCATGATAATTAAAAATATATATATTTCTGCATTTTCCCATGCTTCCCTTAAAATAAAAAGCTACAAGTTGTATAGTCTGGATTGCTTTTTTTCGTTATAATGGTGTGTCCACGAGCAGATGTTTTTTTTTGTACCTGCAGGCACTAGTTTTAAATTTAAGGTGGGTCGGTTTCAACCGTGTCACTTATTAACCATTCATAAAACATTGATAACTAAACCCTCCTGGGGGCATTTTGACACGCCAAAAGTAAATAGCGCGGCTTTTATTGGAGGCATTCTTGCGCAGACAGAGTACGTCTTTTTATTGGGCATTGTGTGCGTTTCTTGCGCCAGAWGCTGTGGCTGCTGTAAATGAATGATTCAGTTATTATAAAAGCAGTTTTAAAGCCACCAGACAGCTGTTTCTTTGGTTGGACTGCAAAGAACAACTATGTGCATAGTTTTTCAGCAACTCTTTGTTTTGGCATTGTCTGTACAAATTTATGCAAGTTTAAAAAAAAACTGTCAGCTATTATTTTGTTTTCATCCCAGGTGAAAGAAAAAATCTATGATGATGTCGAGTAAGGTAAGGAATTGAAAGATTTGCTCCCAGTGCCAGTGTTTTGAACCGATTGAGGTCACATTTGGGGAAATTAGCTTTCACTATTGAAAAGTGCACCTAGTTGGCATCCGGCACTTTGCTGAAATAGGACCGTTGCCAGCTCAGATCTTGTCAGCTGGTTTGCTGATCTGTTTTATCTTATTTCCACATGAAATCTTTAGCCGCTCATCAGCCTGACCAACACTTGGCAAAGCATTTAAAGCTGTCTGCTCTTTTATTGTAATTTCAGTTGATGATGTTAACACAAAAAGTCTAAATGTATTTTTCTTTTTTTTTTACAGGCGGCGCTGTGAGGATCACGGTATAGTAATGGGGAAGTGTTGGGAGCCGCTGCTTGTTCTGTTCCTGCAGCTTTTTTGCAGCTGCACTGGAAGCCCAAGGCTGGTGAGGGCTGCCTCCATGCAGTTCACCCACTCTGTTTACAATGCCACCATATACGAAAACTCCGCTGCTAAGACATATTTAGAGAGCCACGCAAAGATGGGGATCTACATCACAGACCCGGCATGGGAGATACGGTACAAAATCATCTCTGGAGATAACGAGAACTTATTCAAAGCAGAGGACTACCTGGTGGGAGATTTCAGTTTTTTGCGAATAAGGACCAAAGGAGGCAGCACTGCCATTCTGAACCGGGAGGTTAAAGACCACTATATCCTCACTGTCAAGGCCTCAGAAAGGAGCACAAATTTCGAGTGTCGCACCAGAGTTAGGGTGCAGGTACTGGATACCAATGACCTAAGGCCCCTTTTCTCGCCAACCTCCTACAGCATCTCACTACCGGAGAACACGGCCATACGCACAAGTGTGGCTAAAGTCACGGCAACTGATGCGGATATCGGCACGAACGGAGAGTACTACTACAGCTTCAGGGAGTGGACGGACATGTTTGCTGTTCATCCGACAAGTGGTGTGGTGACACTGACTGGCAAGCTGGACTATTCTGAGATGAAGCTGTACGAGTTGGAGATCCTTGCAGTGGACAGAGGGATGAAGCTGTATGGCAGCAGTGGGTTCAGCAGCATGGCCAAACTTACAGTCAGAGTGGAACAAGCTAATGAGCATGCACCTGTAATTACCGCAGTAACCTTGTCGCCCTCCGATGCAGATCACGACCCCACATATGCCATTGTGACAGTTGAGGACAAAGATCAGGGACCAAACGGAGAGATAGCGTCACTGAGTATCGTGGCCGGTGACCCTCTTATGCAGTTTAAGGCTGTTAGAACCAGCCCAGGGAGCAAGGAGTACAAAATAAAAGCTGTCAAAGATGTAGACTGGGACAGCCAGCCTTTTGGATACAACCTCACCTTACAGGCAAAGGACAAAGGCACCCCTCCACAATTTTCATCTGCTAAACTGGTACATGTCACTTCAGCGCACTTCCAAAATGGCCCTCCTGTATTTGAAAAGGCCATTTACAGAGTCAATCTGAGTGAATTTGCCCCACTTCACACACCTGTCACTATGGTGACAGCTGTGCCAAAGTATCCTCATCTAAAATATGCTTTTAAACACAGTCCTGACAAGAATAGATTTAGTATCAATCCAAATACTGGTTTAATCAGCACAGCAGGACCAATCAATGCTGATATTTCCCCGAAATTTGAGCTAGAGRTGATCACCAGTGACAGAAAAGCAGCTACAAAGGTAATTGTTGATGTTATTGATGTAAATAACAATGCACCAGAATTCCAGCAGACATCCTACAAAGCCAGTGTGGATGAGAATGTACCTATTGGGACCAGTGTAGTGACAGTGAAAGCCACTGATKTAGACAAAGGGGAGAATGGCTATGTGACCTATAGCATTACCAATCTAAGTCCCCAGCCGTTTGTCATTGACTACTTTTCTGGTGTGATCAGCACTTCAGAGAACCTAGATTATGAGCTCATGCCCAGGATTTACCATCTCAAAGTCAGAGCATCRGACTGGGGATCCCCTTTCCGGAGAGAAGTGGAAGCATCGGTAACTGTAACTTTAAATAATCTAAATGACAATAAGCCTTTGTTTGAAAATGTGAACTGTGAAGTGACTGTGCCCAGAGATCATGGTGTTGGGGAGCAGATAACCACAGCATCTGCCATCGATGCTGATGAACTACAGCTAGTGCGGTACTACATTAAAGCTGGAAATGATCTTAATCTGTTTGAACTGAACCCAAACTCTGGCTTGCTTTCATTGAAGCACACGCTGAGTGAGGGTGAGGCAGCTAAARTATCCCTCCACAGTTTACAAATTGTTGCAACTGATGGCGAACACGAGACTCAGCCAATGAGCATGAACCTAACTGTCATCACGGCACACAAGCCTGTCCAGGTGAAATGTGTTGAAACTGGTGTTGCTACAATGTTGGCTGAAAAGTTACTTCAGGGCAGCAAAATCCATGTGCAAACTGAGCCAGATGAYAACTTCATAGACACTTACTCAGTCAATCGGTACTCTCCTCAGTTTGGAGACTCATTTCCAGGTGTTATTGAAGTTAAAGAGGACCTGCCTGTTGGAGCCCGGATTGTCCATCTAAGTGCCACAGACTCAGATAGYGGCTTCAATGGAAAGTTGGTGTACGTTATATCAGGAGGAGACACAGAAAGCCGCTTTATTGTAGATATGGAAGCCGGTTGGCTTTTGGTGTATTCTCCCCTTGACCGTGAAACAACTGACCGCTACACACTCAACATTACAGTTTATGATCTTGGGATACCACAGAAATCCTCTTCACGCCTCTTGGATGTGAAAATCTTAGATGCAAATGATAACAGCCCTCAATTTTTGAAAGACTCGTACTCGGTTGAAATAAGTGAGAACACACCTGTTGGGACWGAAATTATCCAGGTGGATTCAACGGACAAAGACAAAGGTGATAATGGGATTGTTAAATACTCAATTTTAGGAGGCACAGATCATTTTGCGATCAATGAGACAACTGGTGTCATAACTGTGACGAAACCAYTGGATCGCGAGCGCTATCCATTTTATCTTCTGAAGATTGCGGCACATGATCAGGCAGTGAGCGAGCCTCAGTTGGTATCCACAGTGCCTCTTAAAATCACATTGGACGATGTGAACAACAATCCTCCAAAATTTGTTCCCCCTAATTACCGCGTGAAAGTCAGGGAGGATCTTCCTGTTGGTACCGTAATTATGTGGCTGGAGGCTCATGACCCAGATGTTGGACCTTCCAGCCAAGTACGATACAGTCTTRTGGATAATGGAGATGGGACTTTTGAAGTAGATAAACTCAGCGGTGCTCTTCGGATTGTTCAGAACCTCGACTATGAGGCAAAACAGGCGTACAATCTGACAGCAAAAGCTAAAGACAAGGGGAAGCCCATTTCTTTGTCATCAACCTGCTTCATTGAGGTGGAAGTGGTAGATGTGAATGAAAATCTCCACAGGCCTTTGTTCCGATCGTTTGTGGAAAAGGGATTTATAAAAGAAGACGTCCCTGTTGGGACTTCTGTGATGACTGTGTCGGCTAAAGATGAGGACCCAGGACAGGATGGAGAAATCCGATACTCCATAAGAGATGGATCTGGTCTGGGAATATTTTCCATTGATGAGGAAACTGGTAAGTCTCTTTGTTTTATAGATCTATGTAAAATGTGTGTTTTGTGTTATGAGTTGCTTTGTGGAATAATGGGGTATGGCTGTTTTCTATGAGACAAGTCCCTCATTCCATTCTTCTTTTCTTTTCTTTTTTTGGTTGAGTCAATGGGAAGAACAGATGAGCTTGCTGTCTCTCAGACATTTGTGGACATTCCTTATTAGTTTCCATGGCACTGAAAAAGTTTTGGAGTGAATTCATATCCTTTTTTTTCCCCTCAAACCACCCCCTCATCATACACCTACACACAAACACTGWATGAAACAGTTTTGATCTCGAAAATGTTTCAGTTTTTTATGTTTAAATGTGGATTTAACAAGAAAATGTTTTTTTTGTTTTTGTTGTTGTTGTTCACAAGGAATTCTTTCCTCATGTTGCAGAAAATATGTAATTACAAGATCAGGTTTCTTAGTTTGAATAGCTGACTTAAATGAGGTCAAAATAAGCTGTCTCAAATTATAGCAATCACTTAAGTTGGAGAAAGTGTGCCAATCTATTCACCTCTGCTTCTTATACCAGAGTAATAATGTAACATTTTAAAGTGCCCCACCCCTACATCTAGTGAAACTTTAAGTGCATAATATTGTCTTGAAACCTCAAAAATTCACATCTTCATAAATAAGCTGTAAACGAAGTCACTAGTCGGCAGTTTATTCTATTTTAAATGTGCTTTCTACCTTCAGGTTAGTGTTTTGTTTTTGGAATCATGTGAATAATTCAATAAGTTGACAGGAAGTTGCAGTAAACCTTGTGGGAAACACTTTGTTTTGCCAGGTAAATTTAGTACAAGTATATAAGCCTTTATAAAGGATTCATACAGAGCTTCTTGTCATCGGTTGTGTGTTTGTGATTGTTTCTGTGATAGTAGTGTCTGATATGCAATAAGATTCTTGTGCATGTAGAAGAATGCTGGAATAAACCTCTGACTAGTCACTGTCTGCTTTTGTGTATTGAACTGTGTTTTGGAGAATAGTGTGGATTTCATTTCTTCTAACTATTGAAGGCTTGGGTGGTATCAGATTTTCATCTGACTGGAGTGGAGTGTGAGAGTATTTAGAAAAATAGTAGAAAGTAAGTCATTTATGTTTAACATAAATTTGTCATTAACATCAGTGTTTGGTTAAATCAGCAATAAAAACAGCAAAAACATTAAAAAACAGATCACCTTCTAATTGATTTTGTGTTCTATATAAGGCATTTTATAAAGTTTAAAAATTATTAAAAATGTTCCAATTTGCCTAAAGTGTCCAATCATAGTTTCAGATTTAGTGCAAGTAGGTCTAATAGCCTTAATTGTTTATTTGCCAACACAATAAGCTTATTTGCTCTATTCGGCTTTAGCTGGGAGTATTTTGGGGAGACTGTGCTTCCTGCAGTGCACTTTATTAGTTTAGAATGCTGCTTCAAAGTACAACCAACTTTCTTATAGCAAAAATGTTTTTAATTTTCATTTGTGCCCCAGTACTGCTTGAGAAAAGATTGCCTGATTTTCTCAATCCAAAATAATATCAAGTACTGACAATTTTATTTTAAACCCGCATGAAGTTAGAAATTTTAGTGTCATTACAACCATTTGAAACCCTGCAACGATTCTGACTGTTAGTGTAGCCTTTGCCTCATGTCTCTTAAAAATTGTGCTTGAAAACATAGACAATAGGATATAAAAATATCAAAGGATTTGATGTGTGTACTAATGTTGGCTACACGGTAAAAAAAGCACAGTTACAAATATGAGTAGCAAAGCTACATGAATTTATCTAACATCTATGTTGCATGGAAAGATTAGCTATAGTGATATCAATCTGTCCATAATTTAGCATTTTTTAATGTGGCAGCTTAAATCTTATAATTTTGTCAGTAAAAAAAGTTTTGAAGTGTCGCAGTGACGCCTGTTCTCACAAATGCATGAAGTCAGAACATGCAGTTAGTTTTATGGAGCCACATAAATGGCTGTTGTCCATGTCTAACTTGAAATCCAGAGCAAGCCTGGTCTGGGAACAAAGTTTGATCTTCTACTTAAGTCCAGGGGCCTTTATTAAGTGATTATGAAGAGTTGCAATGATAGGATTCTGCTGGGTTGGGTCCTGCTATTATGGATTAGATCTGAGGTCAGTAGACAACTAAATACAGCCAAGGTGGTAATGCCCCTCCCATGATTTCACTAGATGAAGGGTGAGGTATTTTTTTTCTTTTTTTAAGTGCCATATGTCTTTAGATTATTATGCTTCTAAAAGAAAAAAAAATCTATAAGCATGGGTGCACACCCTGTTATATAMCCAGTACTGCAGCTGCAAGTTGTGAAGTTTAACCAAAATGTTTTTAAAATGGTTTAAAGTTAGAAAACAAATGGGAAAAAGTGGCATGAGGACATCTGCCTGAAACCACACACCTTCAGCTAGGAAATTTGTTTCTCAGTGTGCCGAGAAGTTAAGGAAAACTACAGACGGTCTATTCCTGTTTTACTGGGCTGTTTTTAATGCAAAACTCATGCACATTTATTTGGAAAGAGTACTGTACATCAGTCTACAGTCTATTTATGATGCATTTTATTGTTCTTTTACCACATAGTGATCCATTTTTCCTCTGACATCCACTATAACACAGTAACAATAACACCATGACTATATATAGAAAAAATGCAGTTGAAAGCATTACACTCTAAGTGAAATGCGACTGTGTGGATCGCCCCCAGTAGATACTGTATCTGAACAAAGAAAGGATTTTACAGTAGACTAAACAGCCAGTTCTTGCTTCCCACTTGACTGAAATTACCCAACTGTGCAAGGACACAACCACATTATTTGTTAGCTTGAGCGCATTTTAACTTAATATCTGATATAACTGTTTACAGAGCACCATGCTGTTCTTATGTACATGAGCTAAGTAAAAAGAAACCTTCTTGTTCTTGTTTCCCATCTGCTCTGGTTTCTTGATGTCTGCCTGTTCAGGGAGCCCAGAGCAACTGTTTGTCCAGACATTCTCCATGTTATTAAAAGCTTTGTGGTCCCTGGACCATTGCCATCTTAATTTAAAAACTGTTTTATCATGGAGCTTTACTAAGCCACTTCCCATGATGTAAACTAAATTTACCTTACTTTGCTTTTATCTGTAAGTTTGCATATTGTCAGTTTCTGATCTGTGGAGATAAAGTAGACTTAAAAAGACTGAAATAAACTATTTAAAGGTTTTAACATGTATACAAAGAATGATGGGCATCATAATGTTCAATTCAAGAATAGTACTACTTTTTATGTTAGTTTATTAAATTAGAGAAATTATTTACATTTCAAATTTGGAAAAGGTTACCTTGCATCAGACACTAATGCATTTGATTTCCTCACTTTTTTGTGCTCAGATGGACRTTAACATTTAACTTGAGAGAGCTTTTATCCCATAAGTGGTTGGCTACTGATTTCCATGTTAGACCCTTTGAGGTGGACTAATATGGGATTTCAAGTTTTGATGCCAGTGCAGTTTGGCAAAAGGCTGATATAGTTACTTTCAGATGTGATCTTTTCTTTCCTTTTTTYCCCCTCTCCTTTTTCAAACTCGCTGTCAGCCTTCACATGAAAAACACCAGTTTGCTGTCTGGGGAGACTGACAGTGGGAATTGAACCGCTAATCTTGTGGTTGACAGATGAGTGCTTTACTAAAGTTGAGGATTTTGCCAAACAGTCAAAGCTAATACGTGCTGAAATCACAGCAGAGACATAATGACACAAACTAAGGTGAAAAAGGCTGAAATGATTTGTATCAAATAAAGATCTGTGGTGACAAACGTTACAAGAACCAAATCTCAACTAAATCTCCACACTTCCCTCAACCCTCTTTGCTCCTGTTTCATGCTGACGTACTTGCTTTTAATTTTATTGTTTAGTGGAAAAAAATGAAGATACTGGGATCAGCCAATAAGAAAAATGTGGGGCAGGAAGTGCAAAGTTCTAGGTTTACTCATGGCCTTTCTACTTTCGATGCCCTTGGCTCCAAAAAACCCCACACAGACTATAAAATCTTGCTTACCTAAGAGGATCATTTCTTTAGAGTAAGCCACTGTAGATCTACTGTACATACTCTATGTAGGTCAGTATGTAGGCTTGAGAAAGTTGTTTGTAAATCCTCAAATGCTGCACTCACATGTAGTTTAAAAAAAATCACATAAAATTGTTTTCGTAARTTTGTAACTGTAAGATTTTAAAGCATCCTGAAAGCTAACATGACATTAACTTCCTGCAGTGCAATTAGGACGGCCATAAAGCTATCTATCTACTCTTGAAGAACATAAGCATGTCTCCACTCCTCAAAAGTACACCTGACTCATTCTAACACACCTTACTTCTGGTAATAATTAACAGATAAAATTGTGTTTTTCCAGTGAGTAATTGTCTACTCATTTGTACATTTATATTTATTATTTTAGCCGATCTCTCTTTGCTGTAAAGCAGCTTACGAGAACTTTTAAACTTCATCATCAGACAACGTGCAAAAACAGTATAAGTGAATTGTAAGCATAGGTTTTACATTTTAGAAAAGGAATAAGGGGACTTTTAATTAATGAATTCATGAAAATACATTTTGCAATTTGAGAAGCTGTCTTAATCAGAAAGCTAGACAGCTATTAGTAAATCATGGGCAAATAAAAAAAACAACCAGCTTGTAAATTGAGTTTTTCCCGTGGAAGTTTTATTTGTATGAGTTTGTAAAGGATAATTCAAGAAATTTAAATTGTCAGCCTGTTATTAAACAAATTATTCACCTTCACTTTTGTGGACATACAGTATCTGATGAGCCGTCTTTTAGTTGCCTTAAGGTCTTTCTTCCTGTAGTTCCAAATGTGTGATGTTTTTTTACCTTTAATATAATTAAATATTTTTACATTCTTTAAATAATTTGTTACATTGTTATTTTTACATTTATAGCGTTATACTTCCTAAAAAAGGATGGAAGTGATTGCTGTGATGATGAGAACCTACTTAGAAAATGTATTAAAAGCAATTGCATCTTAGCTTGAAGTTCAATTATCCGCAAGACAAGGTGACCAGAGCGAAGTGAGTTCATTGTACACGACAAGCAGCCGCTGATTGTATAATGTATGCATTGCCCTTTCTTCTCGGATAAAATATGCATTGCCCTTTCACTTGAAGCTGTTTGCAGCCAGTGTCGTGAAAGCGTTCTTTGTGAGAGTAAACGAAACAATTTGATGAATAATGACAAAGTCTTCTTCCATTTCAACAACAAAAAACCGTTCTTTTTTTCTTTTTCTCTCCCCTACACATTAAAGTAGAAAGTATTTCTAACAATAAACAAACAAAAAAATAAATTAATTAATAAATACTAATTCTAGTGCAGGTCAGTTTCATGGCATCAAGTTAGTGTTTAAGTGGTTTGTTGTCCTCTGTCCCTCATTTTCCATTTGTTTGAGATGAAAGTTGGGCCGCAAAGAGGCACATTATTTTAAATACTCTTTGCTCGAGCACTGTTACTGTGGTGATCAGACCAGGAATGTGCAGTGGGACGGCTGATTGTAGGTTGCTAAATGGAAAACACACTTTCTCCAGTTAAAAGTTTGTTGTTCTTTCAGTCCATTAAATCTTTTTAAAGGAACCTAGAGCTGCCTCATGCACAGGATGTGCCTCATTATGTGCTAATTTATTGTCATGCATGCATTCATTTATAAATTAAGTAGATCCATTTTGATAATCACTAAAATCAGGTATTAATTGTTTTTTATTTTACAAGAGAAGAAAAAAAATCAAAAGCTTAGCTAACAGTAGCTTTGTATTTATTTGTTGAACTGCTTTGTAGCTGTGTTGAAAGTATTAAAATTGTTACTGCATTTCTGTAATGTTGCCATACACCCTTTGAAAACTCAAGAGATAGTGGTAATTAGTTTCCTGTTGGATGTAGCTTAATATTTACAGTTCCGTTTCTATATTGGTATGGGCTGGTTTCCAGTTTCACTGAGTAACCAAGGTGTTAAAAAGTTCAAGTTTCAAAACCACAATTTATTTTTCAATCGTAGTGTTTAAATTACTTTAAATTAAATGTCAGAGAAATTGCTGGGTTATTTTCTAGATATATCTAGTGCAGAGCAATACTTTTCCTCTCCACTTGTTTCAGTGAACTGTCAAGAGGGGRACTCATCTAAACGTTGACCATCTTTAATAGACAAAGTTTGCTTTTTGAAAATGGTCRCTYGTCTATTAGAGATGCACCTACCATSATGCTTTTTTAYGTAATGCTCTTTTGASATAAACACATATGACCATTTWTGAGAAATAACAAGTTTATCRTATAATAAAGCTACTGAAAAYTTGCTTTAAMTSMGCTAATTAACTAGCCTACAAGAGTCAGGCTCCCAAAATTATTTTACAGAGAACAGAATGGTGGAATTTATTTCAAAATATCAGTAGCTGACATATCAAATCAGTATGTGGACATGATGTATTTGTGCCTTAGAGTCAAAATATCTACATAATGAAAATTAGAGTAATTAGAGCTATAATATAATCGTTCTAGCAATATGTTGCATTTTTTAGGTGACAGTATTAGTAAAGCTTTTCTACCTTAAAACAATTCGATTGTGCATTTAAATTTTTTTCCGATTAAATTTTTTTTTTTCATACTGTTGTACAGTTAAACTATAAAATTCTCCTACTCCCCCTGCCTGTTTCTGTTTTTATTAAACCATAAAAATATATTATTTTCTTCTTCTTCTTCTTCTTCTTATTATTATTATTTGTTTTGCACTTTTGTTTCACTGATAAAACTTGTGTTACAACTGAAAAGATGTGTTAATGAGTTGCTAATGATTTGCACACAGACATCCAGGAGTTTGCTGTTTTAATCTCTAGAGTGTTATCTGAAAAAAAAAAATATATATATATATATTTCCAGTCAAATTATGTTCATCTATAATATACATTACCTACTGAACGGCTATGTTGCAAGGATATAATGATTTTGGGTATTGATATTTGTACAAGAGCAGATCAATAAGGTACAGTACTACAGCTAGAGACAGCTGTGTGGAAAATAAAAGATGTTCAAGGGAACAAGGCACAAGAAAGAAATGCTATGTTCTCATTGTTAGAAGAGGATCAGGCAGAGAGCTCTTCATGGCTCGAAGGTACAGTATACACTGCTCTGAAAAACTACAATGAGTTTGTATTACTCCAAGGCCTTTCTGAAAGACCTTTGAACAGAGTTCCCGGAAACAATGGAAGCTTTGTATCATCAACTAAATCTCAAAAGCTATCTCAGCTTGAATTACAAGGCTTTTTTTTTTAAAGGAAAATACATTTCGTCATGTATCACAGATGTGTAATAAGCGTATCAAGGCTATCTTTTTTTCCTCTCAGGTTGTTCAAATGTACCTGATGTTGATCATCTCATGTTGGCTGAAGAAACTGGAATCTCCATATCAGTTCTGCAGCATTAAGTGTTTTATACCCYTCAACTGTCTCAAAAATTAAAAATGAAAAAATATATATAAAAAATACATATAAACCAACAGCTGACAAACAGTTTTCTGCCACAATATCAGTGATGCATGGTTCACTGATTCAATAGACGGTGGTACTTTATTAGTCATGTTGAGAGAAATACAAAAGACATGGTTGTACGCTATTCTTCATCATCATTAAGAATAACTCCAGCATTTCCTCCAGCTTTATCCAAGCCCCCACCCTCAGCAGAACCACCCATGGGTCCATGAAGGTCTTGGCATGTAATAAATTAATAAACGTCTTTATGTGTTTGCACTTTACCCGTTCACTGTGGCTGGTGGAGACGCCAAGGTTGATATGCCAATGAAATAAAGTCATAAAGTTGATTCTGTCAATCTGGAAAATTAAAAAAGACACTTTTAAGTGAATTTATTGATCAAGGGACTAGTTGTGCTGTAAAATAAATATCACCCTTTTGAATATAACAAAGCTTTAGAAGTTTTGTCACTGTAATTACATTTTGACTATCCATGGATAAGACAAAGAGGAGATATATAGATGCAGTAAGAGAGGATGTGGAGCTTTGGAGAGAGGACAGAGGATGCAGAGGACAGTGTGAGATGTAGGAGGATGACTCATTGTGGTGACCCTTGAAGAGAGAACAGCTGAAAGAAGAATCACATTTTGACTCATGAACATACACATTATGGGGGTTGTTATGTTTAAACATTCCGATTTCTGGACTTTACTGCRTGCCTGGTAATRAYAGACAAATTGGACAAACAGAATAGAAAATATCAGTGCAAAAACAATTAATTTTTCATATTTGATCTTTTATTCAAAAATGTTAAAACCCACTCAAAACAAACAAAACAAAAAGTTATGCTTTTTTAAACTAGTAGACTGTGAAAATATTCTCTACAGTAAATAAATAATCCATAAACCTGTTTTTAAAAATTATTTTATTTGCTATTTGTTTTTATTCAAATGGTAAATGTATTACTTATTAAAATCAAAACTCAAAGTCGTTGTCTTGTTGTCTACAAACTCCAGTGTCTTAAATGTCACTTTTATTTATTTAATTTTTTTTACCACTTCAGTAGAAAGCAGTACTAAATATCTGAATATTAGTATCTTAGCTTCTTCATAATCAGTGTTTTTTTAATGAGTGTTACGATACAATGTTGAAGAAATATGAAATAAAGTCACTAGTTTGTCCTAAAAACCTTGGAGCATGTGACAAACAAGTCTGGGAACGCTTTTAAATATAACTTGGAAATGAATTACAAATGAATAACAAAACATATTTATAGTTGTTTATGGTTTTAAAATGCTTTTGTCTCAAATTAATTATTCCATTATCTAGCTCTATCTCGATAAGTAAAGCTGCGCTTCTTATAATATATCCATTAAAATAAATTCATAGCGTATTCTAGGATCCTAAAGATTTTTGGATTCATTTCAGACATTAACAGCCGTAATACCTTTAAAACACAGATCTTAGCCACAGATGTTTAGAACTGTGGSATGATGTGATATCAAGTTGCTGGGGAATGGAAAGCTTAGTTTAGGACTCTTTCTATTACACTCAGCTCGACAACGAGTTAGTGGAATTTGAAACATTTTGCCAAGGCTTTGTGGGGAGGGGGGCGAGGGAGGGGGGGCACTGAGAAAGTTTATGCAAGCATGTGAGCTCCAGGCCTGTAAAGGCTGAGGAATGTGGGGTAGAGGTGAGTAAAATTAAGAAAGGTTGTTCAAAGCAAACTCGTAATTTTTAGCTGCAACAGGAGCAAGGATGGTTTTATATATATATATATATATATATATCTAGGTCAGTTTTTATTTTTATTTTTTTGCCAGACTGCCAGGGTCAGTTTAAACCCTGTGTGGAAAAGAAGAAAGAACCAACAACAAACAATTTCCCTTTGTTACTCTTGCTTGTGACATGCAATGAACTGTTTCAAGTGCCCTTTTTTTCAAAGTAAATGTCAACATCTTCAAATAGAGTCCTCATTGAGACTCTTGAACATTTATTGAATAAACCATAGATTGTGTACACCTACGCATCAAATACCTGCTGGTCTCGATAGTTGAAAATCTGTTGGTTGTCTGAAGACTTAGCTGCACTGCCGCTGTGCTCAAGTAACTTTGAAGAACAAAGCYATGGGGGGAAAAAGAAAGAGAGAGAGAGAGGAAAAAGCAGAAGGCAAATCTGGCAGAGGCTTTTGCATGTTCAGATTTTTTTCTTTCTTTTTTAGTGGCTCGAGGGCAGGTTTTGTTCTTGTTTTACAGAGTAGACTAGGTATATAGGAAGGGTGTGACAACTAAATTCTTCAGATTCAACTTTCATGTGCTTTGTTAGAAACTTTTTCACCTGTAAGCTAGGTAAATAGCTTTTATGTGTTTTCTTTTCCTCACTTAATGTCAAGTTCACGGTTGACTCTAAAAAGTAATTTGAAAAACTGGCTTTAGAACTGGTGGAACTGTTGACAGTAAACATTTGCAGTTTCAGTATTACTTTTTGTTTGAATACAAGTGCATTTTCTCCTCTGTTTTCTCCTTTTTTTTTGCAAGTGCATGCATTGAAATGACTACTTTTTCCTGTTGTACCACTTTTTTTGTGCTGGCCTCTGAAATTTAAGTTGCCCACTCTGTCTTTTTTGACATTGTGCCCTTTTGCAATAACCTTATTAGTGTTGGATAATAAATGTCAGAAAAAATTAGAGTCTGACTTCTGCAAATTATATTCCACAAAAAGCTTCTAAATTTGCTAAAAAAAAGATTAGCAGTTTTCTGTAGATTTTCTGCTAGTTGTGATTTGAACAACTCTCCAAATTGGAATTTTTGGACAAAAGACAACATTTCGTTGATAAGAAACTGTTAAAGTTTTTTTAATGCAGCAGTAATTGGAACAATCGCTCGTCTTTGAATTGTTTTTACTATGTTACTTCTGTTTTTTTTTTAATTTAGGATTTGACCACAAYGTTTTAATCAGGTTGAGGTCTGAACTTTAACTAGGTCACATTGATTTTTTTTCCAGCCATTGTCTTGTAGATTTTCTGCTGTGTTTGGGATTATTTGTTTTGCTACATGTCCTAATTTTTGTAACTCTAGAAAATTGTTAAAGAAAGAGGTTATGGTCAGCTCAGAGACTGGTAGGTGATCAGGTTTCGTTATTACAAAAACAAGTCCAAATCATCACCCCTTCACCACCGTGCAGTCGTCAACCCTGGAAGARCTGAGAACTGCTTTGATTGTTTCCCTACTTTTAAAAAATCTGTCACTGTAAAATGACAGTTTGCAGGTTTTCCCCAATGATTTGGTCATTTCATTGCTTCGCAGAATGATTCATGGATACATGTAGCTGAATTTAATACTGACTTTAAAAGTGTGCAGTGGTAATATAATTATAAAACTGTTAAAAACGTTGAATAAATCAGAGCTTAGCATGAAGCTCATCATTTAACCATAACTTGGTTTGCTAAATAATCTAGATGTTGGTCACAATGGTGAGTTATTTTTACCAAGGGACTCTGAGCTTTGGGAAACCTTTGGGATTAACTTTTTAGCTTTTTTTTTTCTTTTGGCCTGGCTAACTGTCTTATTTACATGCCTGAAGGTAAGCTGACAGAACTGTAATGCTGAACGATGACAAAGACGGAAAATCAAAATGATCCAAAATGTAGAAAAGATAAAGGGAAACGGGGGGATAGTGAATAAATGAGCTGAATTCCCCTCCCGAGGTAAATTTGCGAATTTTGTTACAAGTCATTTGGTGTGTATCCCTTTTAGAAGAAATCTTTTACTTGAGGCAAAAGGATAATGTGCATCACATTGCAGTTCCTCAGCTTACAGTGGGTGAACAAAGGCACGAGCAACACAAAGACCGTCTCTGCAAACTAAATGTGTGTTTATGGCCTTGTGAAGACTTCTTATCTGAGCCACCAGTGACTGTAGGGTCTTAATAGATTCAGCCCTAACAAAAGAAAATGAACAACACCTATCTGCAAATAATACTTGTCTGCACTATGATTCACTTTTATGAGTTTCAGATAATAGCAAACACAAATATAGCCATAAAGCTCTATTGCAGTTATGGAGGTTATTCAGGTTATTCACAGGAGTGGCTTCAATGAGAGTCGTTAGGCCTTCCACAGTATTTATAAATATTTCTGTTTTTATCCTGCCCTTCAAATTATCGACGTTCGTTGGACTATTGAAACCCCTTACGTATAATGTTCTCAAAATAATTTACTGATTTTTTTTCAGTCTTGAATGCTCCTTTTTATCCTTTGAGRGTTAGGCTTTAGGTTTTTTGTTTTTGTTAGCAAATTAGAAACTGTTGAAGTACTAAAGAGAACAAAAATATCACAGTTTTTTAGGAGTCTGTTTACTCAGGCTTGTCACTGTAATCGTGCACAGGATAGTAGTTATTTGAGCTGGCTGCATTCACTGACCTGAAAAACTGCTGTGTGAGGCTATCAGAAATATCATATTTTCTTTACTTGTATGTTATTTTATACTGTCTATGCAACTTCTTGCTTTGAGTTAATGGCACAAAAGAGTCAGGTTCACAACTAAGAACCCTAGATATGTTTGAGACGGGTTTGATTTTAAGTCTAATAAGAAACAATGCCCAATAACTTACTTTTTTTTGAAGGAGGGATGGATTTTCAGGAAAAAAAGAGGTAGATATAGCCATAGAACTAATCTATGATTATGGCATAGAAAAAGAAATCAAGATTAGATGAAATGTCTGTACTTTCGCTCTTTTGTCTTTATAGCTCTGTTAACAATAATGAGAATTAACAATTTTGGTTTATGTTGTAATACAGTACTTGTAATCATTGGAATGAATTTGATTTTAGTATATACAGTATGTGGAGTTACACATGTATACTAAAATCTAAAAAGTTACAAACTCAAACTGTTTGGGGCTTGTCACCTTGTTCTTGATTTTTAATTTGGTAGTTTTATTATCAAAATATTTCATCTTTACAGCAAATAAAAAAAGGTGATTAGTGCTTTTTTCACTTAAACCTGTGATAATTGGGGCTCTTGAATCAGAAAAGCATCAGAAAGAATATTTTCAGACTTGTCTTGTAATTTGTTTAAAATGATTGCAGCTTTAGTTTTCAGTTGTACATGGCAACTGCAGTAATTTAGGGATCAGCTTAGTCAGCAGCTCCTTTTAAACAACTAGGCCTGACACACCTTGTTCCTATCAGTGTTACATGTGGGAGGTTGATGTTGATTCATTGCTGTTTCGCCTCTGAAGCAGGAATGAAGGTAGTCACACAGCAAAGTTGGTGAGTAGGTGTGAAGTGGGAAGGTGGTGCATGCAGCACTCTGGTTCKTCTACTGATTTCAGCTTTGTAAGCACAAATTATTGCAGGACTTGCCCACTTTAATTGGTTCATTTGTGAAAAATCAAAAAGAAATTAAGGAGGGGATCATGTTTACTGCCATATACAGTGGTTTGCAAAAGTATTCATACCCCTTGAACTTTTCCATATTTTGTCACATTACAACCACAAACATAAATATATTTCACTGGAATTTAATGTBAAAGACCAACACAAAGTGGTATACAATTGTGAAGTGGAAGCAAAATTTTACATGAATCAAAACATTTTTTACAAATAAAAAACTGAAAAGTGCGACGTGCAAAAGTATTCAGCCCCCTTTTCCCTGAGTGCAACCAATTGCATTCAGAAGTTGCCTGATGACTGCTAATGACTCAAAAGGGTCCACCTGTGTGTAATCTAATCTCAGTACAAATACAGCTGCTCCGTGACGGCCTCAGATGTTGGTTAAGAGAATATTGGGGAGCAAACAGCATCATGAAGTCCAAAGAACACACCAGACAGGTTAGGAATATGGTTTTGGAGAAGTTTAAAGCAGGCTTAGGTTATAAAAAGATTTCCCAAGCTTTGAACATCTCACGGAGCACTGTTCAATCCATCATCCGGAAATGGAAMGAGTATGGCACCACAGTAAACCTGCCAAGACAAGGCCGTCCACCTAAACTTACAGGCCGAACAAGGAGATCACTGATCAGAGAGGCAGCCAAGAGGCCCATGGTGACTCTGGATGAAATGCAGAGAGCCACAGCTCAGGTGGGGGAAACTGTCCACAGGACAACAATTAGTCGTGCACTACACAAATGTGGTCTTTATGGAAGAGTGGCAAGGAGAAAGCCATTGTTAAAAGAAAACCATAAGAAGTCCCGTTTGCAGTTTGCCAGAAGCCATGTTGAGGACACAGCAAACATGTGGAAGAAGGTGCTTTGGTCAGACGAGACCAAAATTGAACTTTTTGGCCACAATGCAAAACGCTATGTGTGGCGGAGAAAGAACACTGCACATCACTCTGAAAACACCATCCCCACTGTCAAATATGGTGGTGGCAGCATCATGCTCTGGGGGTGCTTCTCTTCAGCAGGGACCGGGAAGTTGGTCAAAGTTGATGGGAAGATGGATGGAGCCAAATACAGGGCAATCTTGGAAGAAAACCTGTTGGAGTCAGCAAAAGATTTGAGACTGGGGCGGAGGTTCACCTTCCAGCAGGACAAGGACCCTAAACATAAAGCCAAAGCTACAATGGAGTGGTTTAAAAAAAAGAATATTCATGTGTTAGAATGGCCCAGTCAAAGTCCAGACCTAAACCCAATTGAGAATTTGTGGCAAGATCTCAAAACTGCTGTTCACAAACGCTCTCCATCCAATCTGACTGAGCTTGAGCTGTTTTGCAAGGAGGAATGGGCAAGAATTGCAGTCACTAGATGTGCAAAGCTGGTGGAGACATACCCTAAAAGACTTGCAGCTGTAATTACAGCAAAAGGTGGCTCCACAAAGTATTGACTCAGGGGGGCTGAATAATTTTGCACATCGCACTTTTCAGTTTTTTATTTGTAAAAAATGTTTTGATTCATGTAAAATTTTGCTTCCACTTCACAATTGTATACCACTTTGTGTTGGTCTTTSACATTAAATTCCAGTGAAATATATTTATGTTTGTGGTTGTAATGTGACAAAATATGGAAAAGTTCAAGGGGTATGAATACTTTTGCAAACCACTGTAACTGAATCATGAAGTGAAACAGGCTTGTATTTCTGATACACTGAAGCGTCTTCTCCTGCAAACACACACTTTTCCCATCCTGCTCTGCTTTGTGCCAAATGAGCATCTGATGAGTGTCTGCAAGTGGAACTGAACAGAGAAAAAAAAAGCACTAAAGCAAAAGAAATTCACTGGTGTGAGCATTTCTGTTAGCTTTTCCTATAAAAGATCAAAAGGCACCTTTTATACTGCTGGTCATTTTCAAGTATCCATGCACTGCATCAGTCAAGCATGTCTCTGTCCAACACAGTGTCATAGAGACAATCATATTTTTTTCAGTTTACAGGATCTTCTCTTTCACCACGCTTTTTAACCATTGTCAACTTGCAGTACTCATATGTCTGTGTTTGAAAGCTGTTTTGTTTGCTCAGCTGAATGTTAGAACTCCCGCACTGTAGTGAAATGTAAACAGGAAAACATCGGCTGGTACTTGTTAATGTACCACCTTGACATTTTTCTATATCAAGAAGGAGCTCTTTGACTGATCAGTACAACAGCTGTTTTTCCTCATCATTCTTTACGAGTAGAAATTGGTTTTAGAGATCACCAGCACTTTAGGAAGTCGGTCACTTGTGCTTAAAAACATTCTTTAACATGATGCAGGCTATTTATTATCTTTTTCTTTCTTTTAGGTGTGATTCGAACACAAGAACTGCTGGATCATGAGACAACACCTCATTACTGGCTAACAGTCTATGCAATGGATCGTGGTGTGGTGCCCTTGTCTTCTTTCGTTGAAGTCTTCATTGAAGTCCAGGATGTCAATGACAATGCACCGCAAACCTCTGAACCTGTGTATTACCCCTCTGTCATGGAGAACTCACCAAAAGACGT
The DNA here is from genome assembly GCF_001266775.1 of Austrofundulus limnaeus. NCBI lineage: Eukaryota > Metazoa > Chordata > Actinopteri > Cyprinodontiformes > Rivulidae > Austrofundulus > Austrofundulus limnaeus. The sequence goes on along the minus strand of NW_013952646.1, from coordinate 224,578 downwards.
GTCAATCATCCAGATAAATGCAGTTGATCCAGATACCAAGGCCAGTGATAAACTCACCTACAGGATCACCAGTGGCAATCCCCAGGGCTTCTTTGCCATTAACTCCAAGACAGGTAGGACTGCTGTTATTGGAATGAAAATAAATGTTATGTTAAATGTGCTTCCTTACAGCCTGAGCCATAGGTCTACATTGTTATAATTGACAAGTGGTGTCAAAATATGTCTACTGGCTTGTGAAAGAAAATATGTTACACAAATTATGAGATGATTAGTCAAGTTTTGTTCATAAAGATCCAAACTTCCATTTTAATTGAAAGGAAACACTGTTGCCAACTCCTCAGTAAGAAAAGTAGACATTGGCTGTCCTAAAGTCGGCTAGAAGCTGCTAGATGACATTATCACTTAATTTGCATATTTGGACGTTTGCCAATAAATGTGATCCAAGCTATATGAGAGATGTATATCAATGTACAACCAAGAGGCGGGATCTGGTTGTCTGAAATGAATATAGGTGGTCTCGGACAACCTAAATAACGTTTATGTCAACCCCTGTTTTCTGTTGATGTGATGTTCCAGTGATATTAATACAAAAATGTACCTGTGATGGCTCATGTTGAACTCATTTAAATATTTCAKTAACTTAAACATCATAAATGTGGCAACCGTTTTGGTGAATGACTGACGACACTAACTTYCTTGAAGCTCAAGCTTTCTTCTAAAACCACAAGTGGTATGAAGGCATATTTTCACCCACAACAGGAGTGGGCTAAAACCGTGGTGCACTCAAACACTCCAAACTGTGTTCTCACATGGTTCTTTGGAAGTGGTGTGATGATTAATAGCTCACTGACTTCCTTTAAAGTAGATTAAGTTGGCTGTTTAGTGGTGAGACAGAAAAAAAATCATATGATAAGTGCAAAGTGCAAAGTGAAGCTTTAGTCACTGTTTTGGAAAATAAGACTTAATCATAGATCCTCTGAGATGTGATCATTAGATGTAACATAATTTTCCTGTGTAGAGTATGTCTGTTTACAGTTTTATGATAGGTCATGCTGCTCTCCAAGTTTACGAGATGAGACTGCTTTTGTCCTTGTCTCATTTGCTGATAAGTTTTGCTCAAAAGACTTGGTCTCAGAATCATAGATTAGACATATTCTACTGCTTGGAATAGTCTCATCCATGGAATTTTTCTGTTCAACAWATTTTTTTAATACAGGCTGATAAAAACTAAAATTAGAAATAGATTGTTAACATCTTACACTATATTTCTTTTAGTTGAATTTTATATGC
>NW_013952646.1:221679-223278 GCF_001266775.1 Austrofundulus limnaeus | reverse complement strand
TCTACAAGCTTTGCAAGTGAGAAAACCTGAAAAATCAACAGTGTATCAAATACTTGATCTCCCCACTATATTAAAGAACTGTTCTTGTTAATTTGATGAAAACATTTTAAATATCCAGTGCACTCACATCAGAATAACTTTTAGATTTGTTGTTAGAATAATCGATTAATCGAAAAAATAATCGTTAGATTAATCGATTAGAAAATAATCGTTTGGTACAGCACTAGTTCTTATGGATTTTTTGAAGCAAAGTGTACCAGTTTGTGTAGAGTTCTGAAAAAAATGAAATCATGGGTATGTCACACAGGTCTGTCACTTTGACTCCAACCCATCAGGAAACTGAAATGGGGGGGTTAGAGCAGCAGTTGCTCCAGTTTGTCCTCACTTTACGTGGGTGGTCTTGTTTCCCAATGTAGTCACATCAACAAACTGGAGTTATTTTTGTTGGACATGGCAGTGTGAGTTTTATGACCAAATAAGGTTTAATCATTTTGGTTGCCTCTAAAATAACTCTTACCTTACTTCTGCACTCTCGTGAATAGACAGGGGCGGGGAAAAATGTGATAAAGAGAAAAGGGAAATTTTCGGCATGCCCCCATATGGTTTGTGTTTTGTCTGCATTCATAAAAACGATCAACATGTACTGATATGAACTCTTAGATGATAAAAAGGGAAACCGTTAGGAAATCACATTTTTCAACAAAGAGACATAAATCACCACTTTACAACAGAATTAGTTCTTACAGAAAAGAACATTTGTAATATTTGTGTCTCAGATAAATCTTTTTTTTTTGTCCTTATATGGATGACTAAACTGGAAAAGAAATTGGGACCATAGCTGGAAGTGTAATTTTTTTTGGCTTTTCCCTGTAAAAAAAGTCCTTCCACTTTCATGAATTCTTAATAAATAATTTCTGTAATATATATTGCTATGCCCCGGTTAAATTTTCACTTCATCACTTATTTAGCAGATATATGAAGTTTCCCTTATCCCACGTAAAGATAAGAGATTATTTAGTAAATCTTGTGGCACATCCACTTAAGAAACACCCTTTAATCATGAAATTTTATTCCTTTAATTTTTACGTCTGTCAAATGAGCTCACTTAGCAAAAGGTACAGAAGAATATTATACAGAAGGTTAAGACATATTCATGCATATCAAAGCATGTTTAAAATTCTAGTAGTGGGAWATCAGTCCTGCTTGTGTCAGATTCAGCTAAAACTAGTTTAGAAAAAGAAAATGTAATTGATTCGCTGCTCGGAGATTCAGATTTTTTTTTTGTGCTCTTTTTGAAGGTGATAACTAAAGGCTAGTGGGAACAATAACTTATTTTAAATGCTTTATGTAATCATGTTTTTCTTTTTCTTTCAAATTAAAATTTGTGCTTTTAATCAGCTTTAAAAAATTTGCTGTCTGCACATTATGACTGCCATACAACATTCTCACCACTTATTGTATGCTTTTGAAAACTTTCAGATTGATGTCATGCATGGCTGTGTAATTGCATGTTCTAAAATTAAGTTGAAGGCATTGGCCCTGTGTTGGCAAATCTATAAACCTCTACAAAGAGGTGGGGAAAGAACACAATTCAGGGCC
>NW_013952646.1:203860-220909 GCF_001266775.1 Austrofundulus limnaeus | reverse complement strand
TCTAGATTAATTTTCTTTTCCTGACGGAATGTCAGCAATCACACACACACACACACACATACATGCACATAATCTCAGGCTATTCACTCAAGTTTCCCACCTCCTCTGTGGAAGAGTGAGCATTGTATATTAGCAGCTGAATCATTCCCTGTTTTCTTTGAAACACTTCCTCTGACTTTAACCAGAAGTTTTATGCCTGAACATGAATGTGTTAGGAAAAAAGCAACCGAGCTGAACATGTCAGACAGAACACACATCCTCAAAGTACAGGAAGTTTCCCATACCTACATTGAGGAGGGGAAGCTACTGCAGAGCCTTATTTTGTTGAAAGTCATCTTGTCTKGCTCACTGCTTGTTACTCTGCTTTCGGTTGTAGTTGTACACCTTCTTATAGTTTATAATTTGGACTATTTCAGTCCATTAACTTTTTAATGTGATTTTTCATTAATTTATGTTGAGCTGACACACAACATTTTTGGTTGGAGTTAAAGCTTGATTAAAAACCTGTAATAATGTTGTCTGATTTGCCATTTATGGCTTAGTTACATCTTGACAAGAACATGTTTCTGATCAGATAGGGCCATCCATGCRGGATTAATTTTGCAATTTAAGCCCCATCTCCACCGACGCGCTTGTGGTTCAGCTCGGTTCAGCCTTGACCGAATGTGTCTCCGTTAGGTTCCAACCGCACACAGCTGAGCTGTTTCAGAATTTTCTCTCTGGCGGTTCTAATGCCACTTTTCCACTAGTGCCACTTAGTGTAGTGTTGGTACAGTCAGTGTCGGAAAGGGTCAGTTCGGGTGCTTTTCCATTGACGATCCAGTACAGTTCCAGTGGGTGTGTTTTGGGCGGTTGGTGGAGGTGGTTTTTGGGTTTTTCGAAAAAAAGATAATGTGCAAAATGAGAGATGGAAAGATATTTGCCGATTAAGTTCTGAAATTTTAAAAATTTCCTAAAAATTTGAATAAAAATAGGATGGAAACACAATTAATGTCACTGCTACAATTGAAAAAATGGCTCCTTGAGTTGTTGTAAAGGCAGCTTAGTCTCAACCTTTGACTCCACCCCCTAGCCAATCAGTGACGAACAGTGTTCTGACATCGCATTTTGGTGTCAACTGGGACCGCTTAGAACCACAACGAAGTAGGTACTAAAAAAGGGCCGGTTCCATGACTCTGGCCTAATGGAAATGGCTTGGAACTGTACCAACACTACACTAAGTGGCACTAGTGAAAAGGGGGCATAAGTGGGTAGAAGCGAGTGCAGCACACTTACAATTTTGACGTTTGCAGAATGCTGCCCGTGGTTTAGCTCTGGGATTGATTGACAGAGGAAAGGCGGAGAGAGACGCTTTTGTTATGGAATACGAGCATGCGACGCAATAAAAATACACGGAGAAAACAGTGATAAAAGCATGGTCTAACCTTTTTGGCGATCTTGGGAAAGCCAGAACTTGCAATCACTTCCTGGAGGGAGGTGAAGGAGACAAAGGTGAGCAGATAACAGGGAGGTTTTGAACAAACTGGCCGGCCGTTACACAAACCCTTATAACAGCATCGCAACAATAAATAAACAAATAAATAAAAAGTAAAGTCTGAACAGTAAAAACACAACAGTTGAAGCCGCTGTGGATGGTCTGCCAATAACCACGCCCACAGAGTGAGGGACACACTGAGATGGAGACACACACACACCTGAGCAGGACCAAACAGAACTGAACCAAACCGAATATGAGGTTTGGTTCAGTTCTCCATGAACTATATGCTTCTCCATGAGCAACTGTGCTCATGGAGAAGGGGCTTTAGTGGTTGCTTTTAATTAAACAGTTCAGCCTAATTGAATTAACAAGGGTACATTTTCTTGTCCTAAACCTTTCAATACATTGATAAACATTACATTTTATTGCTTTTCTTTTAGTACCTTTAGGGTACAAATTGTAGTAATGTATAGGTAACATACAGGTTTTTTGATCTTGTCATTGTTAGCACCAAATAAAAAAGTGGAAAACAATCAAAACCAGAAATCTTAAATTGTCTTTCACATCAACTTTTACTAAATCTTTCTTGGTCTAGAAGAGAAGCACACACATACTGGTGTTATCAGTGGTTTACCAAAGCCCCAACCACTATCAGGGGAAGTGAGATAGGAAACAGATACTTTCAACAACTTCCTGATATTTCCGGTGATTTGACAGCAAACACTTTTTACAGCTCTCAGAGGAGATTAATAGAAAAGAATAATGGCGATGAACTAGTGCAGATTTTTCTTTTAAAGCTTTCAAGAGGGACCATAAAAGCTCATTTGATTAGGATTTAAAATATTACGGTATCTTTGAAATGAATCCAATCTGGAATTCAGTCTTTTAATAAAGTGTCCCTCTGTTAGTATTACAGTGCCTCTTTTCTTTTTCTTTAGTATTTGAATACATTTTTATGACTGCAAAATAAAAACATTAAACCTTTGTGTTTAAATCACAAAATGTTTACTCTGCTGGAAGTTTAGGGTTAGAGTTAGTAAAATAGGCAAACACAACCTTTTGTTTTTCTGATACAGGAAAATATTTGTAGGCACTTTTTATTCGCATTCTGTCAGCATGGACCATATTTCTTCACCTCTTCAGTCATGCAGATTTGCACAGTCTTTGTGTTTATAATAATTTTTGTCTTAGCTGTGTTTGCATATAGCCCTGAAGGAGTTTTTTTTCTTCTTAAAATCTGTTTAATTTTAGAGAGGATTGAATTACACAGACTTTTGAAATGACCTGTCAAACACTGCCTTCTTGTTTAATAAAGGCTTGTCAGCTTGTCCTATTCAGYTGCATTTTGGAGAACTTTTCACTAAAAAGGGGCCAAACGATTCCTACGAATACCCACTAGTTCTTCAAAATGTAGATTGGATTAGAATTTTTTAAATTAGTTTAACAACAGTTTCAGTTTTATTTTATGTCTCATAACTACATTGTATCACTAAAGTTAGCTAATCGCAGCAACAGTGTCCAAGAATGAAACACACCAACAATCCTCCAAACCCCTGAATTCCCCTCAGGTCTCCATTTTGAAGCAGTTGTTGTAGTGCTGAGAATGCCACTGTGCTGTTGTTTTACTCCCAATCTCAAAACGGCATGGCTGTAATTACTGTCGGCCCAGCACAGCCCATGCCTGTGTGTGTATGTGTGTGTGTGGGTGTGTGTGCTTGTGAGTCTTTGTAAGTTTGTGTGTTCTTCTTTGGTCAGCTCTGGCTCACTAACCAGTCATTTTACTGTTCCTTAATCTTTAGGTAGTGACAGAAAGGTATGTACCTCCACTGATTTACATCTGCAGAGCCAACAAAGTTGTGGGTCTGTTCCTGGTTGACTCCTATTGTGATAAATGAAGGGAAATTACCATCTTTAAAAGCCTGATTGTGATTATTTTCTTCTTGGATATTCAAGTGGAAATCAGATATAATCAGTAAGTAAGTTTAGTAAGCTGAGAATGTGACAAACAAAATGAAAGGGGAGCCAACAAAACCACTCATCAAACTAGTTTTACCCAGCAGATGTACATTTTCATTTCAAATTTCATTATAGTACGGTGGCTAAATCCTTAGCATTGTTGCCTCACATCAAGAAGGTTCTGGGTTTGATTCCCAGTTGGAACCTGGGGGCTTTCTCTGTGGAGATCAGCAGTCTGAGTGGGATTTGTCTGATTAAATAGAGGTTAATATTAATAGTATAGCAGGTGTTCTACTTAAAAAAAAAACAAACCTCAAAAAGCTTAAAACAAGCTAAAATTGTAATTGGTTTGACTGACTAGCTCATTTTCAGCTATGATGTAGACAAAGAAAGAAAAGCTGAACTTATCTGGCTTGGAATGAGATTGAAGTTGTTTTTCCAGTTCAGTTCACCCAACACTTCAATTTGTGTAAAAAAGATATATAAAGAATGCTAGGTAAACATAGCATCTATCATATRACCTGTGCAGCAGATACTTCCCAAAGCTTTCTTATTATTTGGCAACGATGCAATTACCAATAAGCATTAATGAGCAATAAACTTCAGCCTCTTGAATAATGGAGATATGAGCTTATACATGCTCTGAAGCACATTTGCATAAAACCATAATATAATTACAACCACAGCTGCTGAACAAATATGCAATGCCTCTGCTGTCATATAATTAAATGAAGGCAAATTTAGCCTACCTATCAACAACAGCAGAGTTCTCTTAATTTTTATTGTGGATGTCCACAAAATTTAGCACTGATTTCTTGTTTAGACAACTACTTCAAATTACAGCAACAGGCAATGGGCTTTACTGCCTCTGTCTGACAAAACTACACAACCTAGTTTATCAGCTTGATTTCAATTAAACGACTTATATTCTTTTAGCTATTTCTTAGTTACAGCTTGTGCATAAAATCGCTTTACTTATACAAAACCCTAAGACTGCGGCTGGTTTTATGATCTATTAAAATTCTTAACTACTTTGCCCCAAAGCAACTCAAAGTTTTTGAGCTAAATTTATTGATCACAGGAAATTGATCACTACTACAGATGGATGAAAATTATGATTTAGTACCATCCCAGTCTATTAACCAGAATTTCAAAATGCCCTAATGACTTTTCAATTCTTGTTTATCATCAATTTGCTTGCTAGATTTTGTCCATTAAATACAAGCTGATTTTCTTCAATACTGCAACAGTAAACTAAAGGAAATTATTCAAACCTGTGTCATTAAAGCATCTCCTAGAGGATTTGTTTCTTCAGCACTGCAGTGTAAATTGTGTCCGAGATCTACAAGTTTCCACTTGCTCTTGTAAAAGAAAGATCTAAAACTGTATTTATTTGTTTTAAATTGTTAATTGTTTATTGGCTTATAAGATTTTTTTTGATATTATTCAGTAGGTTTTGCTGAGGTTTTGTTGCTCCCATTGAGTGAGTCTTAGCCCATCTTTGATTAAGCAGCTGATTTGATGATAAATAATATATTTGACATGAAGACTTGGTGTGTCTAATATTGTCATCAGTATTCTGCTATATAATCCATGTTTATTAGTTGCCTAACACAGCTCGCAGGGGAGCTTAAAAACATTATCATCCATCATCGCTGGCCTTGCCGAMGCACATGAATAATTGGTCAGTGTGGCCTGTTTTGATGTGGCACAGCAGAACTATTTGTTTTCATGATAATGCTTTCTCATGTAAACCACGCTGAGGTTTGAAGCGACATGCAGCACAGCACAAAATAATTCCTGCAGAACACAAAAAATGTATTTAACTTCATTTGCAGCATCAGCGCTGGAACATCTTTTTCAATCAAGCATAGCTTATGGTCCTGAAGTATGTTTTATTTTCTTTTTCTTTTTTTTTTCATTCATGTTTGAGTAAGCGTGATTGGCAAGTAGATCAAAAATATGAGATGCACCTTCAGGAATTCAATTTTTCTGAGCAAACAAAGGGCGGCTTACAACTTTGCAGTTCACTGTGAAGATTATATAAAGCTATGAAGAAGAGGATTAAAAAAATAAAAAAGAAGGGAGCAAAAGTGCCCCAGTCTTATCCCTGAATCTCAGCGCTAGCGGGGGGAATGTCTATTTCTGTGGACCCAGAAGTYGTGGCCTGCTATTCTTGTTGCAGGCATATGTGCCATTGATGGGTTTGGGTTTCCGAAATCCTTTGCTGCCTATGTTAATCAGAAGCAGTGTGGCTAGCAGAAAACTCTTGAGTGGTTTAAGTTGGCATATCTACTCTACACTCAAGTGTCTGCAAAGTTGCAATTACTCTGGGAGTGATGGAGCAGAATGCTGCCTATAATGTAGAATTGTAGCACAGACCTCCCTCTCTGTTGCTCAACTGTTCTGGCCTTGTTTGTGAGTGTGGTGCAAAGCTGCATTAGCCTGGAACTGAGGATTTCAACTTGTTTCATATTTACTGTTGTCAGTCAGTGTTCACTTCGTCACTCRACATCAATCGGGCTGCTTAAAAAAGACCATTTAACTGACAACAGGATATTTTCTGAAAACTCCTTTCTGTTTTATATAAAKTACTTGTGCTTGTGGCTGATGTCTGACTTGGCCATCTGTTTATTCAGCTTGTGGAGAACCTAAAAGTAGAGTGTAAAGGCTACACTGTTGTTTGGTTACTATTTGCAGATCTTTGTGATATTTCACATATGTTTAACAGTACGGAGGTCTCTCTGGCAGTGTGGGGGACCAAAGGCAAACTACAACCCCAGATAAAAGTCATTTTACTCATGGTTTACTGAAGAGATAACCATCAGGATTCAGAATACTTTAGCCTACACACTATTGTTGACTTCATTCAATGCTCTGTACCGCCTCACTGTGCTATAACTGTGTTTTTAAAAGTTGCCGGACTGGGATCACTTGCTTTCCAGCACTATTCTAGCAAAAAAAAAAAAAAAAAAGATACTGTGTCTGAAGTACCTTAAAAACACAGCAGAATTTTTTACACATTTTTTTCCTCTCATTTACACTGTTGTCTAATTACTGAATATTCTGGGTTTTGGACTGACACATCTGTTTTAGATTTTGTTTTCTTTGTTTGTATATAACTGAGTAATTGTTTGCTCTTATTTTTAATTAACCTAATTTATCTTGGTTGTTGTCAACAGGTCTGGTTACAACCACTTCAAGAAAACTAGACAGGGAGCAACAGGATGAGCACATACTTGAGGTAAGTGCTTTATTTTTTTWAAGGTTTTTCAGTTGAGAAGTAACCAAGATGTATTATTTTTTTCTTAGCAGAAAATAATTCAGTTCAAACGTAATTAGTGTGAAGATAAATTTGCAACATACAAATCAGGATTCTAAATTAAAAGGTCAACATATTCAGTGGGAACTAGAGCTTTTCTGTTTTTGAGGTTTGGCATTTAGGCTGGCACACACTGACAACTTAAAAGTCTTGTGTCTATGGACGAATGGCCTTTTTGGGATAATTTCTCCCACTGATTTCCGGATGAATTTAGAGGGAGAGGTGTGTGTGTGGGGGGAGAGCCTGGTGACTGTTCCTTTGTTCTTTCCCAATGTTCCGTCTCATGGATGGCGCAGGCCGAGACAGGAAACTGCTGTCATACCATCAGGCCAATGTCTAAACTTGTGGGATTTAATTGAGCTCAGCTCACTCCCTTCTCGACGCTTCCGTTCCTCATTCACACCACGGAGCCAAGGTTGATAATAGCTCTTTTAATTGTATTTCTGAGGCTGACAGGGAGCAGATTGATCACCTTTTAATTATTGTTAGATATTGCACCATCCAATGATCTCTGGGTGACAGTTAGTGCCGCCGCCTCAAGTGCTAAAGTTGTATCATATTTCACTCTCTGTTTTTACATTTGTCTGCACCAACAGCATTACAGGCCAAAGAGTAAATGATAGGGATAAAGATGGTGAATGAGGGAAAACTAATCCTTCCTTCATCTGAGATAGACAAGTCCCTGACATAAGCTCACAAAACAAATGCTCACAAGACAAACAAAGTATAACATTTTTATTAGCCACACATTTTGTCACAGAATAAGCTCATAAGACATATAAAAAAAGTTGTATCATACATCGTACATATATCACATTACAAAMGTAATCATCTTTCATGAAATGAAAAGCACACATCAACATAGTAATCTTGCCCAAGTGAAAACAAGTATTGATTAAAAATAAGGTGAGAACAACTCAAAAAAAAAAAAAAAGGAATAATGGGAATGAAATAAGCAACTTTGAGGTTTCGCAAAAATACCTTTGGTGTTTTATTTTTTTTTTAAATGTGAGTTTTGTGTCTTTTTTCATTAAGGCTGTGAGCTTTTTTCTTCTAATCATTTGTCTATACACCAAGAAACAGCTCAAAGTTTACTGCTAAATCACATTAGACATCAAGGTCAAAAACTTTAAACTAATCCACCCAGTAGTTTGCTGTTGATCTGGAATTGATTTGTCCAGCATGTTGGTGAACAGAAGGTTTTAAATCCTTTATTAAAAGAGCAATTTTCTGCTTAAGCTGAGTCTCTGAATGTTTGGTTGTCTGTTTTAACTAAATGTCTTAAAAACATCAAATAACCACATTAAATGATACAATGGATTTTATTTAAACAACACTCCCATTTTCTTGTCATCGACATTCCAGCTCTATTTTTAAAATGCATYTTTAAACTTTCATTAGAAATTTAGACTTAAACCCTTTAAATGGGTAAGTTGACGGTTTGATATATGTTAGGTGTTGCACATTTTGAGAATACGTTAGGTTTAATAAATTAACACAGTTTAAATGGCCACAGTTAAAAGTTTAGAGAGATTTTTACAATTTATAAAGATTTTGTTAGGTGGTCAATTTTTTTACTCATCGGAAAGTCTTTTATGTTCCTGTATATCTTCATGAAACAGCTCAAAAAATTCTGTCTGCTGCTAAAGTTTTCCGTAACAACTTGTTGGAGGCGAACCAAAACATGTGGCGTTATATGGAACATGTGGAGTAATTAGGGTGGCGTGGGGGCTGTGTCTGCATTGTTTGCACCAAATGCCGAGATGAGGTGCAGGGGTGGGGGCTTTAGCTTTTGAAGATGAGACACATGGTAGTTGGTAGCTGTCTTGTGTCTGTGTGAAAGAGGGAGAAAGGGGGCTAAAAGCAGTGGGGGGAATTTCAGAAAAGGCAAAGCTTCTCTTGTTGGGCTCGGCGGCTCCAGCAGCAGATCAGAGGCCTTCATCCACGGAAGGAGGGGGTGGGTAAATAGCAAAAGTGGGACATGCCAGGACATGCAGAGTATTCAGGCCTGGGACTGTAGGCAACACATTGTAATGTTAAAGCAGAGGTAAATGGGCTGTTCACATCTGTTGCCTGCAGCCTTTGCCAGCATGCAGTCTGGCCTATTTAACAGACATTACATCCTGTCCAAGCCTTCTTTATTAATTAACCAGTAAGTGCTTAAATGGTTTAGTATTTTTAATAAATTGGCTTAATAGGTTTTCAAGCCTGTCATTTAAAAACAAGTAAGACAACTTCTTCAAAAGACACAGCTGGGCGGAATCTCCGTATATTGTAGGTGTGGATCGTTAGAGGGGGGTCCTGACTCTTATTAGCCCATCTGCATGCAGGTCCCCCAAAGCATTCAACCTGTTTAATGACTCAGCCCTTCTGAGCTATAGATAGTATTTCACTTGTGCAATTATTTCAAATTTGGACCTGAAAAACTTGGTGTAGGTTATTAATGAATTTAGTTGTAACGGTTTAGCCCTTTAACAACTAGAAATATGTAAAAGTAACAGCCTAAATTACACAAAAGTACCAAAAACACAAATCAAAACTAAAATGCAGCTTGAAAACAGAGATTAGGCCAAGAATCGTTGTATTTTTTCATTTACTTTTCTGTTGGGATATTATGATTAAAATGTAAATCTGTCAGACAAATTRACTAAATCTTAATATTTTTGTTTGCTGGAAAACTGAACACAGATAAAATTGGTTTAAATATGATGACATTTATATACATTTAGATTTCCATCCTGTACTAACAGGTGAAAATATTAAACAGAACGTTTTGAAGCAGGCCGAGCTCGTAGAATGATCAGTTTGATCCTCGATCTTGATGCTGTTCAGATATTTTTTCCTAAACTTCTCTTGATGCAGATTTGTAACTAACATCTAAATTGAGACTTAGATGTAATTTCAATCCCTTTTAGACCAAATTTACTCACAACGTTGTAAAAAAAGATATGTATTGACATTCTTTAAATCCCACCTAATACAAACAGAATAAAAAATTGATGTTTCATGAATTCAGAAAGCCTGATATCTCATTTGTTTATAGAGATTTCTTTCATGACACTGCACAGGAAAAACACAAAGATGCTGTATTACTCCTCAGGGGGACATTCAAGCTTGTTGTCATCTTGTTTAATTGATTCTGCTCATGTGAGCGGCACGGACAGCTGCAGACACTGCAAGAAAAGCGAAAACAACGCTTTAGTAATTGAAAGTGTGGGACCAAATGGTGTGTGCCTGGCCATGGACTCCCATTTCYAGGGAAGTACTTAGCAGATGGTTTTTAATGAGTGTGACATTTGTTCTACATCCATGTATTTTTCGGCTTGAAGCTAGAAAATCCTACACTCCCTTAGAGCCTTAAATGTGTAATCCCTGATCCAAGTTTTTCAGTGGAACTCAGTAAAAAGTTGTTTTTTTTTAGGTCAGCCTGTGGCTCCTTTTATTTTTTTATTACACTTCACAGATTGTGCAGCCAGTTGTCCAAAGTCACGCTAATGTACAGTATTTAAGCTTGATTCAGTGTCACCAACAACAGTTGTAATTTAAATTGAAGCCCCAGTTTCGATTCTGTTTGACACCGTTTGTTGTTCTTCTGGGGTAAAGAGAAGCCCCTGACCATTATTTGACAACAATGAGTCATATTGTTTATTGTCAACTCTTTGAGACACAAGTGCATCTAGTGCAGGGGTGCCCAAACATTTTCCCCGAGGGGGCCAAAATGAAAATCTATCCATGGCTGCGAGCCAAATGCAGTTATATAATACATGAAATACAAATACTTTTTAAAGTAAAGTCCTTTATTTTTAACGATTAAGCTGTGCACTGGTCCTCTTTAGTTTTAGTCTGTGCACTTGGAGAAAGTATTCTATACGCTCAAGTAGCAAAGGCTCATGGGACATTTCATAAATTGATAAAATATGAGTTTTTGTGGCCTTATAAAGTGTGCAAATCTACATGCGGGTTTAAATCTGATCTAAATATTTCTTGTTGTCGTTCATGTTTCATGTTTAATCCTAATACATCAAAGATATGTCAGCACCATGACTGAAAACTACCTTCACTACAGCCCTTTTATATAGTCATTTGACCAATGGAAATACTGTGTTTCTRCCTATAGGATAAYAGGTTACAACCTTGTAACTTTGGCAATTGTTGGTGGGCCAAATGAAATGGCTTGGTGGGCCAAATTTGGCCCCACTTTGGGCTCCTCTGATCTAGTGCTAATATACTGAATCTTGTTTTTTGGCTGCTCCCCTCTGCAGGGCTCTCCATAGCATGCAAACTTACGCAAAATATTTGGACATTGTTTTATGCCCTTCAAACCTGGGCTCAAACCTGCAGCCTCAGGATGACAAGACAGCAGCGCTGACCGCTGAGCCACCGCAGCCCCTGGTGCTAATATACTGAGTGAATGTATCAAATTTAAATGAATTAGCTCTGAGGCATTGTTTGTTTCACAGCTTTAATTTTTACGATTATGTGCAAACAGTACACGTTTAGATCAAGAGAACTTTTMACAGAATAAAACTTTATTCTGGAATCTAATTAATATTTATCAATTCACACAATTTGCATTTGTGCAGCAAAGAAACCTAACTGGTACAAAATGTGCACTTTTTTGCAAAAGCATTGCATTTGGGAAACAGCTGTATTAGTGTTGTACACATGTTACTACCGGTGTCATTGGTCAAAAGACATTCACTGATCAACATGATAGTCATACATTATTAGAATTTGTATACACTAATAGCCATTCTTTCTCTTCAGATCACCATTACTGACCATGGCGTTCCTCCTAAATCCACCACCGTCCGGGTCATCGTCCAGGTCCTCGATGAGAATGACAACAGACCCTTGTTCCTCGAGAAGATCTACAAGATCCAACTCCCGGAGCGTGAGAGGCCAGAGAGAGAGAGAGCCACCAAGAGAGATCCGGTGTATCGGGTTATTGCATCCGATCGTGACGTGGGGCCCAATGCTGAGATTTCCTACAGTATCGAGGAGGGAGACGAACCTGGCAAGTTTTTTATCGAGCCTAAAACTGGCCTGGTGTCATCCAAGAAGTTCTCCTCTGCTGGAGAATATGACATTCTTACGGTGAGTGTCTAATCACAGAATGCTATCTCAGTAAGCTGTAAAATTTTGCATCACATTGCTGTTAATTGTTTTACTGTTTTATTACTTTTTTCTCTTTAGTTCCTCACAGGATATGTATGTGATTTAACACCATATATAAAAAACTGGGTCTCATTTTGGAAAAAAAAAACCTCTTTTACTTATTTACATCATAAAAACTTGTAAAAGAAAATCAGTTTTGGGTTGCTTTTTCCTGCAGTGTGAATTCAGTCTTAGAGGAAAAACTACTTGTAAAAGTATCTTGAAATGTTAATTTTCCCAACACAAGCCAACAAAATGCAGTTGCAACAGAGTAATACAAAGGTTTTTATTTTTTCTAACATGCTGTGGTTTTATTGCTGAGTGTCTTGGTTACCGTGAATCACTTGTCTCGGTTAGCGAGGTGACTTCACACATCCATATTTTGGTTGTTGTCTGTGTTGCCACAGTCTCACAGTGATGCAGTTGTTTTATCTGAGGATTACTGGGAAATCAGTGTGATGTGTTTGTGAAAACAAATGCAGGTGGATCTGTTTTTCTAGCTGGAATTCTTTCCTGTTGGAGATTATTTATCACATGAAGCATGTTGGAATTGTGATGCAGAGATGCCACTTTTAAGATTTTGTAAAGTTTAAAAGCAACTTCTATTCTGAATTTGAAAATGACATCACATTTTACAGCATGATCAGAAACTAGTGCAGTACATTTTTAGCTTTAGACATGGAGATGATCTACTAAGAAGTCATGCATAATAAAAATATTTGATAACACTTAGTGTATTTTTGTTTTCACTGACAGATTAAAGCAGTCGACAACGGACGTCCACAGAAATCCTCCGTTTGTCGTCTGCACATCGAGTGGATTCCTAAACCTAGTGTCCCAGCGGATGCGGCACCTCTGCGCTTCGAGGAGTCGCCCTTTATTTTCTCTGTCATGGAAAGCGATCCTGTGGCCCACATGGTGGGCGTCGTTGCCACCGAGTCCTCTGATGTCCGTGTGTGGTTTGAAATCACAGGTACTGCTTGTCTTATATATTTGATGTGTCCATGCACGCTGTTTGAATGTTGTATTGCTCTCTAGGTAGAACAACTCCTTAAAACTAACCAAGTGAATGTAACTCTCACATTGTTTGGCACTTAAATAAAATCAAAATTAGTGACACTTAGATTATTTTCTGATCTTATCTGCAGTAATTTTACAAATAGAAAAAAAAACATGACAGCAATGTTAAATATTGATAACGTTTCCATTAAAAGTATTTTATTTTGTGTTTTATGACAACTCTGGATATAAAATTGTGTATACCTCTTCTCATACTTGGGTCACTTACTGATCTGAAAACTCTTTTTTTCTCAGTCACTGCTCGTGTACTTAGTGTATCTTTCTATTTAGAGTAGCTAAAACCCTTAATAATTTATAGATACTTTCCCTAGATTTTTGAGCTTCATTATACAACATTTCCTTTTTTACGTTTAAATAAGTACTGGTTTTTAGTGTCCTAAATGGCTCTTTTCACTTACAACAGTTATTGTGCATGAGATTTGAAACAACTCTTTCTGAAAATGTTCACCTCCTCTCCCTGCCTGTTTTCCTTCTAATCAATGTCTGACTGACACTTCTCTTTTTCTTCTCTCTGTCTTTGTGCTCTTTCATTGCTTTCCTCCTTTTCTGTGGATTATTCTGTTGGGTTGGATTTTTTGCAAGACGGCGTAGAGGATTCTGAGATGTTTTACATCCTTCAGATGGCTTGTGACCACAACTGTACAGCAGAAGGTAGCTGCTGGGATCTCCTAATAGGCTGTGCTGCATTAAGAGCTCATCTGATTCTGTGTGTTGGTGCTGCCTGCTGGTTGTGGTTGGCTTGTGTTTGAYGTTGTGACAAATGTTTTCCAATTTCAAGTGACTGACCTTTTTAAAACTCATTTTACTCTGTGTCTATATCCGCTTTTAGTACATACTCTCTTACAGTATAAATTGTATTTGTTACATATTATCATATTATCTGAAACAAATGCTTAAAATATTTGCTGTTCAGCTGATTTTTGTTAAASAAGCAAGTCTAAATTGTTAGGTAGTGTTTGTGTTTCATTATTTCCTTTGATACCACAGACCTGAAAATTAATGTTTGTGTCTACCTTTGAGGCCCCATGTCATGTTTGCGTAACCTTGTGACATGCGTGCAACGATGTGACGATTTGTCTTTAATCTTGTCTTTTTACGTGTTTGTTTWAAAAAAAAATTGCAGGTGGTAATTACGACAGCCGCTTTGACGTAGGCAAGGCCAGTGGAACCTTGATTGTAGCGCGGCCCCTGGACGCAGAACAGAAATCAAATTACAACCTGACAGTGGAAGCCACAGATGGGACACGAACTGTCAGCACTCAGGTAATTGAAACACTAATGAAACGGTTGGAGGCTGAGGAGGCAKTTGTCATGGTTTTTTTCTTCTTTTTTTTTGTCTCTCGTGAGGAATAGATGGATTTAAGAGAAGGGTTATGAATGAAGTAGTGACTAAACTGTCACGTTTGTTKGGATATGATGATGATGGGATATTATCACTTCTTCTATCTGGACAAGAGGGAGAAAAAGGACTCTTGTTAGGTCTGTCTCTCATCTTGTACTAATATGAGCTGAATTCTAGCTGCTTAAAACAGATAAAAGGTTTGCTGTATTAGTGAACATGTTTTTTTTTCTTTTTTAAAATAGCAAAATCTTACAAGTTCATAGAAGTACAAATGTTTAACAGTATCCAACAACTAAAAGCTTGAAATATTTAGAAAATACATTGAAAAATTCTACAAGCTGTGAACTGGGCCAAGTTAAAGTAACAGTTTGGACTTTTTTTAAGTGAGGTTTTATAGGAAATGTTATAAACATCCTACCTATTGTTGGCTGCAGCTATGGGATATTTTAATACTTTTAATTCATGTCTTGATTGAGTATGAATAATAAATAATACATTTTTTTCTGTATTTTTAAAGATCAAACAAATGTAATCAAATAATAAAAGCACATTGTACCTACTCATCAGATTCATTTTAGACCATATAGTCACTGACACTTAAGCTTTAGATCCACCTATTGTCTTTTTCTTTTTGACCACACTTTGACTGTAGATTTATATTTATGGTAAAATATCTGGATTATCTAGTTCAGAGGTTCTCAAACTAGGGTCCTAGGAACCCCAGGGGTCCGCGAGAGGTATCTTGGATGTCCTCAAAAAATTTCATTAAATTGTTACTTTTGGTTGTTATTTTTGAAAAATGCATGGATAACAATGAACTAATAAAAAAACATAATAATCTTGATAAAATATATATTATATTAGTTTAGGGGTTGAAATGACAATAAATTATGTTTTAAAACAGCATGGGGTTTATGAGAGGGTCTCTGGAATTTTTTCAGGTCCCCAGACCCAAATGGCTTGAGAACCCCTGGTCTAGTTGACTTTAGAATAAATAAATTAATGCATGTTTTGTCAACAGAATTGTAAATGTTATTATTAAACATCAGTTGCAGCTACTTTATCTTTAATTGCAAATACATTTTTGCTCGACATGTTTCATTTGAGAGCTCAGCACCTGTCGTTTGGTGTCTTGTTTCTGGTGCTGAGCTGCTGTGATGATGGTGCTGTCTAACCAAAGGCTTTTTGTTTCAAGTGTGCATTCTTCAGCCCCCCTTCCGGTTGGCAGCGTCTCACCCTAAACCTGTGAGCCTTCACTGTCTGCAAGAGAAACACATTGATTTGGCCTTTTTTGAATGGACCAAATAACTAAAAATGTAATAGCTGTGTTTCACTCCAGCTGATGCCAAAAACTGAAATGCCAGGACAAAAAGCTTTTCAAGTGTGCAAGCTGTCTTTAGTTTTTGTTTCGTTGGTCATGCCTTGTCCGTGAGATTTTGGATATGTCTACATGGTAGTTTGGGTCATACAGGACAGTGACATTCAAAATGTTTTGTTCTTTGTTCTTAAAGCAGAGCTTCAGAGAACTGTAGCTGGAAAATAATCTATTTGTTGTCACTCTGTATGAATAAAGCCTTTCATCATCTAGCTGTTGTGCTCCACTGAGCCTTGGTTGAAGCGCTGCCTTCACTGGCATTTTGGAGCTCATCCACCAAAGCAGCATGTCCTTTAGTTTAGTGCAAAACCTTCAAACCAGCCACAGAGTTTGTGTTTTCTTTCTCGTAGGCACTTTCCTAAAAACCCCAGCAAAATGACGTTCTTTAAAAGCCTCTCAACAATACACCAGGCAGTGACATTTTAAGCCAAATTATTCACTTTAAAAGGTTGGGGCAGATGGCAGCCCCTTTCTGAGTCTTATTCTGCTGGAGGTCTCCTTTTTTTCTTAAGCATTATTCCTTTCCATTGACACAAACAACCT
This sequence comes from Austrofundulus limnaeus, assembly GCF_001266775.1. NCBI lineage: Eukaryota > Metazoa > Chordata > Actinopteri > Cyprinodontiformes > Rivulidae > Austrofundulus > Austrofundulus limnaeus. The sequence continues at coordinate 204,657 of NW_013952646.1, read as the reverse complement.
GGTCTAGGCTCAACATGGGGGCATTGAAAGTTTAAATTCAGTTCACTGGGTTGCTTTTTATTGCACATTTACGTTTTATAAATACACCCAGGTTGAATCTAATTTCCAATTGTCACCCCTTGTCTCTCTGGTCTATAATTGGAAGTTTTAAGAACAAAGAAATAAATATTCTACAACAAAGTGAGGCACMCTTCAAGAAGCTATTATACCATTGTGATCAACTCCTCTTATGGACACTTGTACTCTACATGATGCAGTGTAATATTATCTTGCTTGCAATAGGCATCAGCATGCAGTGCTGTTTTTTAATGCTTGTGAAGAAAGAGTCAACCATAAAACAAAACAAATTGCATTAGAAGCCATCAAACTAGCATAATTATGGTTTTGGGACAATATATTCTGATTTATATCAGTTTACTGAAAATTCTCTGTTGGGCCAGATAATCCTACCATTTCACCCTTCACCTATCTCCCACTAAGAATTGGGACACCTTTAGTCCATGGCAGGAMTTTGTACAACCAGGGGGCATGGCTAACTGGTGGGGTATGGAGTGGGTTGGGGTTCACTTTGTCTGATTTGAGTAAATTGGATTAGATTAAAATATGATCGAATTAGACACCGTGCCATTTTATCGGAATTAAACTTGTCTTTATTAAAGCTATGTCTGCACATTTTTTTCTAAGTAAAATGCATGACATCAATCTCCCAGGATAAAAACAACAAAATCAACTTTTATTTAATAATTCTATGTAATCTTGATTTTCTTAAGAAATTTGAGAGAAAAATTTAAATGTCT
>NW_013952646.1:180883-203607 GCF_001266775.1 Austrofundulus limnaeus | reverse complement strand
AGGGGGCAGTTAAGAAACACCCATTCAAGAAGACATACAAGGCAAACATAGGAGAACAGGTGAAACCAGTCATGCAGCAAACACAGTTGTCCTGCCTTTTACAGCAGAATAACTAAAAACCACACAAGAGAAGATGAGGGGGAAAAACATGATATTATATCAACAATGTGACACACTGTGGTGTTTATATCCATCCATCCATCCATCCATCCATCCAGAGTTTATATATACAGTGTATATATATATATAAAACTCTGCATAGGGCACATTTAATAGCGAGAATTTGTGGTTTGTAAACAGTATGCTACATTCTTGGTGCAGATTGTTTGATGATAATCTTATTTCAAATGGTTCCTTCTTTTGCACACAGCCTAAAATAATTCCTTTATTCATAAAAATGGAATAGGGTCGACTTCAATGAACCAGTGAGYGATCAGCTTTAGAAATCTCATTTCATCACTCAACAGTCTCCTGCTTTGGATAAAAACAAGTCAAAGACGCATCAGTTGCAGAACAAATGAAGTAACTGAGCAAGAGCAGCAGCAGCTTTTCTCTCTCTGCCCTTTGTTGTTAAATGTGCATTTTTTTGTGCATATTATTTGAGCTGTTACTGATCTGCTCCCTTGCAGATGACTGCTTGTGTGCATGATATTGTACACCCAGCTGATTGCTTTAGCTCAGCTGTTTTTGTAGAGGGATTTAATTTACCAAATCTTTATACTCCACAATGCTTTCTTTATACTATTATCTGTTTTRTTCATGTTGACAGAAAGATGCATACACACAATTAGCTAGAGGCTAATAAATCCTAAAGATGGATGYATTCTGGTGGCAATCAGACAAATATTTTGTAGAATASCATCTATTTTTCGATATTATTTGGAATATTTTCCATGACATATAYAATTCCACACAAGTCACTTTACTTATAACTTGAAGATCTTTAGGATTTAGCCCWGAGTGGGCCTCAGCATGGTTCAAGAAAACCATTGATCTTGTTTGTTTGGTAACAGAGCAGCTGTAACTGAGTGGGGGGAAGGACGACAGTGTTTTTTTTTTTCCTTTTTGACAGATTTTAAGCCTTTTTAAAATAATTTGTCAAAACAAAATGAATTATTTAACACTGATGTCTTTTATACATTTGGAAAGAAATAATGTTGGYTGTAATATAAAATTTCAGATAAATGTGACCCAAAAATATACACTGCTGAAGTTTATTGATAAATTCTCCTATAAGTGAAGTAAATTAAATAAGGCAAGCTTCCAGGTAATTTTTTGTTTGATGTGATTAACTACCAAGCAGTAAACATTGTAGTTTGTAGATTATTCAAAATAATATGCCCCATTCTCTCTTACACTAAATTAATAATTGAAGATATTGAAGAAGCATATGCATCCATTGCTTGTTCTTAGTGTATAGTTCTTCTTCTGGCATACTACGTGTTTTACTTATAAAAAAAAAAACTTGCATATATATTTTTTTTCTTCTCTAAATTAGATCTCTGTTGTCATCCACCCCGAGCACCTCATGAAAGCTGAAAGTTAGATTTATCTGTTCCTCAAATCAAAGTCATGTGGATGACTGTGCTGCCAGACGGGCTGGCCTATTTTCTCTCTCTGAGGAATGTTACTTTTCTTTTTGTTCTTTTTCACTGTATTCATTCTTGTGTTTCCATTTGGTTTACTTTTTTGAAGCCTTTTTTTTTTTTCCCAAAAAATTTCAGCATGCATAGGCCAGATGTCCAGTACTGATGATTACTCTGTTTGGGTAGTTTAAAGTACAAACAAGGGTGCTGGACCTCTGTGGYAGTGGGCAATGGTAATCCTGTTTTGGGAACATTGTTGACTGCTCTGTGCCAGTGGCCTCCCTTTGCCCAGAACCTGCCACCTGGCAGGGGTGGGGGTGGGGCTGGCTTTCTTTCCTTCACATGGAACAGGAGGACAACAAACACAATGAAAACTCCCTTGTGCCCGGTTCTGAATATCACATAAAAGAGGTTTCACTCTTCACAAGGCATGACTTTAGATTTTGCTCTTGATAATATCCTGTATAATTTCAAATTACAGTGGCAAAGTGAGCTGAACATTTGAGATAATATCCAATCAAATCCTCCAGGGGTTTCTCTGGTAGTATCAGCATATTAGAGTCTGGCCTCACCAAGGGGAAACAGTTACTTTCCATTTGACCATTGTAGTTCAATGAAGGAGTCTTTCAAAAAAAATCAGCTGATGAAGACGAGGGGTGATCTTCATTGCCAAGAGCCCAGGCACGCAGCCCAGGCTCCCTTCCCCCGTCTCCAGCTATATGACATCCTCCCTTGGCTGCGCAGAAGTACCTCAAGCTGTTCTGCTCACAGTCTGTTTCAGGTCTTCTGTTTCTCATCTTAGTTCACATTACAAAGCCTTTCTTTACATGGCACTTTAATCAACTATAATTACATATTTTCCTGCCTTGAGTATCAAAGGTAAATATTGTATGGTGCTCATTTGCATTTCTTTCACAAATACAGCTTTTGTTTGTATTTCCCTTTCATTTGCACCTCAGACGTGTTTTGTTTTTTAAATCTGACCACTTCATTGAGCTTTTGTTAGATTTCCACTGTCACTTATCTTGCTTATTGCTGTTTTACCCTCGCAGCACTTTTTTTTAAATCTTCAGTATCTCCATCTGTCACGTCTGTTCCTCAGTCCCAGTCTTGTTCCTCCTCAGCATTCCCTCTGGAAGCTATACACAAAAACATTTTTTTTTTCTTCCTTCTCCACACCAACATTTCTGCTGCAGTCAGGCTGAATCATGCTGCTTTATGATGTTTAGGGACAAAGTTCTTTTGAAGTGATGTACAGTCTGCTTTGCAAAGGGAACGGTGAGTTTGCGTGTGTATCTGGGGATAAATAGCCTTTTGTGGGCTTTATAAAAAGGTATTGGAATAGTGCGCTGTACAGAGATGTAGACACTGCTGACCAGGTTCCATTCCAGCCGGCTTCTTCACAGCACTATCAGTTCTTTCCACCTTTTTCTCGCTTTTCACAAAACGTGTTATCTGAGGCTGGCCACATTGAAAACCATTGCGCAGCGTTTTTGTGTGAATATAGACGTGAAAGTGCACAATTTCTGAGCTTGTTTAGGTGAGTGTGTGTGGGAGTTTGTGTGCATGCATGTGCCTCTGTGTGTATAAAAGGTGGATTTAGAGACATTAGGGATCCGGTTCTGTCTGATGATGTCTGGCACAACATGAGAAGAAGACAAGCTTGGAACGAGACAAGATTGTCACACCGACGCTGGGAATAGTTTGCTGTTTCAGAGTTAATGCCGCTTTAGAAAAATGCACTTGGTTTACTTTTTTTTTACGCATCACAATTAGCAGAGCGATATGGGTTGCAAGAGAGTAGTGGCAAACAGCCACAGCACTGATAGACAGCAAGCATCCCAGTGCTCCCCCTGCAAGATGACATCTGTGGGCTTTGGTGGCATTGCCAACATCACAGCACACAGCAGATTGTAAATGTTATCAGTCCTGTCAGGTTGAGTCTATATTTGTCTCCAATATCCGCTCCCACTGCTTAACTAACACTATTAWGACTACAATTGGGGAATTGTTTTGACCAGAGATCTGACAAACCCTGGTTAAGCTAGTGAGCTGCCACCTGGTCAAGGCCTTTTGTCTCCAACTCCCTTCAGTCTCCTTGAACCAAAAGAGCTCAGCTTCCACTGTTTTCCTTACAGGACATCACCCCCTGGTGTCTGGTATGCAGGTGTCTAATCTGGGCTGATCCCTTTTGTTCCCCATGTTTGGCAATGGTAGAAGCCCCTCGCTGATCAGGAAGGCAAAGATGGCATTCCAGCAGCTCTCCATAATCCGCTGTCGGAAGTCCAGTAGACGAGTGGCTGATGTTGATAAAACATGCTCCCGGTGGAATTTTACAGTTTGGAGATGGGAGATGGTTTGGAGTGCGAAAGAGAGGGAAGCGCACACACAGACTTTTTTTTCTTGTCCAAAGCAAAAAGCTTGTATGTGTACAAATTGTTTTATAGATTTCAATCTGAGCCTGTCAGAATAATAAATCTCCACAACAGGGCCAGTAAAGCACATACTAATACATATTTTTTCCAATTATTATGAGGATCTTTTTCACCAGACCACAGTTGACGGCTCATTGGTTTTAGACTCATATATTCCCTGGTGAATTACATGCTTCTGCACAAAGCCCAGAATTCATTGAAATGTTTGGTTAGTCAGTATTGATTTTTTACTGTTTACACTGTAAGCAGCATCAAGTGGTCTTTCAGTTAAAATGTTGCTCTTGCTTTTATGTGTATCGATCTCGTGGTGTTTGCCATCATAATGATATTTATTGTTGCAGAACTCAGATATGATTTCAGAATCTCTAAATGTCTGAAAACAAAAGGAATGAAGAAACTGTAGACAGCATAATTTGTAGGCAAAACTAATTTAGATCAAACTACACTTAATTCAAATAATTTTCATTTAAAAAAAGATAAAATGCTCTTCACTTAAAGCTATTTGTATGAATGTAAACTGAAACAATTTATTTTAAAAAAATACTCTTATTTTCTCCTGTAGGTGCTTATCCGCGTCATTGACACCAACAACCACCGTCCTCAGTTCTCCCATCAGGTTTACGTTGTAAACATTCCTGAAGATGAACCTGCAGGGACTGAAGTCCTGCAGATTCGTGCTATGGACAAAGATGAGAAAAACAAACTGACCTATACGCTCCAGAGCAGCACCGATCCCTTCAGCCTGCGGAAGTTCCGACTGGACCCTGGAACAGGCACATTGTACACCACTGAGCGTCTGGACCATGAGACCATGCACCGTCACATCCTCACAGTTATGGTATGAATCGGTCATCATGGATAAATTACTTTCCAAAGGGGAGTTTTGTTTTCCTACAGCTGGTTTAATATAATCATTTTGTTTTGTTTGCTAAGCTGCAATGGAAGTTAGATTATGGTTTGCTTGTCTGGTTTTTCAACGTGGCTTATTTTTTATTCTAATCRAGTTGCTTTATAAATGCTACTTTTCCAGGTTCGAGACCAGGACATTCCAGTAAAAAGGAATCTTGTGCGCGTTATTGTTGATGTGGATGACACCAATGATAATGTGCCCTGGTTCATAGGAACGCCTTACTCCTGCCGTGTGTTTGAATCTGCTGCCATAGGCTCAGCCGTGCTGCAGGTTACTGCTCTGGACAAAGACAAGGGCTATAACGCAGAGGTAGTCTACAGCATTGAGTCAGGTAATTGCCCATGTTTTTATTGTGCCTTTTAAATGAATTGCAGTTTCCTTAAGTGTTATTTATATATTTTATTAAATCTAAAAGCTTTCTTTGTCAAATGAAGTTTATTAAATCAGCCCATTAAAAATCTATGATTCAGCTTTTATGCTGCCCATTGTATCCTGATCATGAATGAAATATTGTACAAAAAGGAGGAAAATATTGACGTCTTTGTTTAGAGGATCACTAGTGTGTGGGTGATGGGCAAATCTCTCACAGAGTTTCCCATGATGGTTTCTCTCCTACACTGAGCTGTGAAAAGCATGCAGCAGTTATGTTGTTGTTTGCAGATATGCATATTTCAAATAACTGAGATGCCTGTGTGACTTTGTTGTAGCTTATCATTCTCCTCATACATTATTCCAAAAAAAATTAAATTTCCCTTGATATTTCTCTCTTACAGGAAATGTTGGAAACTCTTTTGCTATTGATCCTGTTCTTGGGACAATCACAGTCGCTAAAGAGCTCGACTGCAGCAGCAAAACGGCATTCGAACTCACCATTAAGGCCACCGATAATGGGGCGCCACCTCTGTCCACTTCAGCCACCGTTAATATTATGGTAACTGTTTCTGACAATGCTGCCCCCAGATTCGCTGAACAGGAGTTCTCCTCAGAGGTCAGCGAATTAGCCCCTCTAGGAAGTTTTGTCAGCATGGTCACAGCCACCAGCCAGTCATCTGTTTTTTACCAAATAAAAGGTGGCAATGTCAACAATGTGTTTGATATCAATCCAAACTCCGGAGTGGTTGTGACACAAAAAGTTTTAGATTATGAGACCACCGCTCAATATAAGCTCATCATCCAAGGCACCAACATGGCGGGACTTGCCAGTAATGCAACACTCCTGATTCATCTCAAAGATGAAAATGACAATGCTCCAGTCTTTATCCAAAGGGAATTCAAAGGTGTAATCAGCGAGCTGGCCTCAATCAACAGTGTTGTTCTGACGCATGAAAACACCCCCTTTGTCATTCATGCCTCGGATGCTGATTCTGACCAGAATGCCAGGCTCATTTATCAAATTGTCGAACCTTTTGCTCATAACTACTTTGCCATTGACTCAAGTACTGGGGCTATCCGAATCACAACAGCTTTGGATTATGAACAGAGGAGTGTTTTCCGCTTCACAGTTCAGGTTCATGATCTAGGAATGCCACGGCTGTTTGCAGAGACACCAGCCAATGTGACCATAGAAGTAATTGATGTTAATGACTGCTCACCCGTTTTCAGCCAAGAAGTGTATGAAGCATCCTTCATTGTGCCAACCTACAAAGGCATAGAAGTTATTCAAGTGAATGCTACTGACTCAGACTCGGGGCCCAACTCAAAACTTCTCTTTTCCATCTCTGAGGGTAATATTGGGGACAAATTCAAAATCGATCTAGTCTCAGGCATCATTTCTATTCAGAATGTCACACAACTCAGGAGCAGATATGAATTAAAGGTTAGGGTTTCGGATGGTCGATTTGCTGCTGTTTCTACAGTGAAGATTAATGTAAAGGAAAACAAGGAGAACAAGATGAAGTTCACTCAGGATTCATACAAAGCCTACATCCAAGAAAATTCTTCTGAGAAGAAAACACTAGCTGTGATTGCTGCTGTTGGGAACCAAGTGAATGAACCTTTGTTCTATCGAATTTTAAACCCTGACAACAGGTTTAAAATCAGCACTACTTCTGGTGTTATCTCAACTACTGGGATTCCATTTGATCGGGAAGAACAAGACACGTACGATATCATTGTTGAGGTCACTGAGGAAGACAAATCTGAAAATGCAGCACATATTTTAGTTACTGTGACTGTGGAAGATGTAAATGACAACAAACCAATGTTTGTTTACCTTCCCTATCATGCCCTTGTCCAGATGGATGCAGAGGAAGGTCAGATAATTCGACAGGTCAAGGCCGTGGACAAAGACATGGGTGCAAATGCAGAAATACATTATTCTCTAAAGGAGCATCAAGAACACTTTGAAATGAGCCCATCTGGAGAAATCCTACTTAAAAAGAAATTTGAGAAAGACTCCCTCAACACAAAGTTTGTTCTTGTCGTTGTGGCTAAGGATAATGGCAAACCACCTCTTTCAGCAGAAGTTGAAGTGCCAGTAACAGTTGTGAACAAAGCAATGCCTGTGTTTGAGAGGCCATTTTACAGCATTGAAATCCCTGAAAACATTCAACTACATTCCCCTGTGCTCCATGTGCAGGCCAGTGACTCTGAGGGTCCTCGCATTGTGTACACTATTGCTGAGGGGGATCCTTTCAAACAGTTCTCAATTGATTTCAACACAGGGGTCATTCATGTGATTCAGCCTTTGGACTTTGAGATTCATCCTGCCTATAAGTTAAATGTTAGAGCCACAGACTCTTTGACTGGAGCTCACTCTGAGGTGTTTGTTGATATCATCCTGGAAGATGTAAATGATAACGCCCCTGTTTTTATGTCAAAGGCCTACTACGCCAATATCTCTGAGGCTTCTGTCATCGGTACATTCATTTTGCAGGTGGTTGCCAAAGATTCTGATACTGGTAACAACAAAGAAGTATTTTTTCAACTGATTGAGGAAAGGGGGAAAAGTTCAGATTATTTCACCATTGACCGTGACTCGGGAGAAATCTTTACATCTCAAATTCTTGATCATGAAGAGATTCAGCAGCACAAGCTGAGGGTCCGTGCAGTGGATGGAGGAGTACCAGCCCTTTTTAGTGACATCATTGTGACAATAGATGTCACTGACCTGAATGACAACGCACCAGTCTTTACAGAGCACACCTACAAAACCACTATCAGTGAATTGGCCCCACGTGGACACTTCGTCAACCAGGTCCAGGCTTCTGATGCAGACAGTTCAGATGCAAACAAGTTGGAGTTCTCAATTATATCTGGAAATGAAGAACAGAACTTTGCCATCAACAAAAAAACTGGAGCCATTGTCATTTCAAACCACCGCCAACCACACATGCAGCCAGTTTACAATCTTAATGTATCTGTGTCAGATGGCGTGTTCAGAGGCTCAGCCCTTGTTGAGGTAACAGTTATCGGTGCCAACTTCCACAACCCCACCTTCTCACAGACGGAGTATTTAGTGGAGGTTATTGAGAACTCACCTGCTGGTACTCTGGTAGCAGAAGTACCTGCGACAGATGACGATGAAGGCATCTATGGGCAGATTACTTATCATATTGTCAATGAGTTTGCAAAAGACAAGTTTACTGTTAGCGAAAAAGGAGACATTTTCACTCTTGATAGACTCGATCGTGAAAATCCTGTTGAGAAGGTTATTCCTATTTCTCTGATAGCTAAAGATGGTGGTGGAAAAGTAGGCTTCTCTGTTGTTAACGTCATTGTCACAGATGCCAATGACAACACTCCTCAGTTCAGAGCAGTTGAGTACAAAGCCACTGTTGCATCAGATGTCCCAAGGGGAACATCTGTACTGAAAATTGCAGCTTCAGACATGGATGAGGGGAGTAATGCTGACATCGAGTATTCCCTTGAAGCAGATGTTGAAAATGTCGAGGAGAATTTTGATATACACAAAACCTCTGGAGTCATTATTACCAAAGAAAGCCTCATTGGACTTGAAAATGAACTGTATGCATTTTTTGTGAGGGCGAAGGATACAGGGAACCCACCCAAACATTCAGTTATTCAGGTTTACATTAGAATTGTCTCATCAGAGACACAGGTTCCCAAATTTGCGGAACTATTTTATCGGTACACTGTTCCTGAGGATCTTCCCATCGGTACAGAGATAGATACGATTCAGGCCGAGAGCGAGCAGCCAGTTGTTTACAGCCTTGTGAAAGGCAACACTCCTGAGAGCAATGACGATGAGGTGTTTGTTGTAGACAGAGATAGTGGAGCCTTAAAACTTCAGAAGAGCCTTGACCACGAGACAACCAAATGGTACCAGCTCACTTTGCTTGCTCAGACTCTATATGAGAACTATGAAGTAGTTGCATCAGTAATTGTGAACATCCAAGTTAAAGATGTTAATGATAACAAACCAGTCTTTGACGCAGACCCTTATGAGACTGTTGTTGTTGAAAACCTTCCAAGTGGGACTGCAGTCATTCAACTCAAAGCCACAGACCTTGACTCTGGAACTAACGGCCATGTCGTCTACAGCCTTGACCCTAAGCAGAACGTCCATGAAATCTCTGATCTGTTTGCCRTGAACAGTGAGACTGGATGGGTAACCACCTTAAAGGAGCTGGACCGTGAAAAAACAGACAAATACCTCATTGCCGTCCTGGCTACAGACCAAGGCGACACAGTTCAGCACATCACCGGTGCAACTGTGGAGATAAAAGTGGCCGATGTGAACGACAACCCGCCTCGCTTCACTGCAGAGATCTACAAGGGAACGGTCAGTGAAGATGACCCTCCACCAAGCGGAGTGATTGCTATTCTCAGCACCACAGATGATGACTCTGAAGACATCAATAAACAAGTTAACTATTTTATAACAGGTGAGTTTTGTTAGTTTTTCCAGTTTTTTAAGCATAGTTTATGTTAGCAAGTTGAATCAAAGATAACTGGACTTCTTTATTCTTGAAGACATTTCACTTTTTGTCTATGAAGCTTTTTACCCCTAAAGGTGCTAAATTTCAAGAGTTTGAGCACCTTTCAGCTTAAAACTGAGAAATCTCTTTGGATGTGAAGCAAAACAACCTCAAAAATCCCCCCAAAAATTCCAGTTGCTTTTGATTCAACTTGCAAGGGTTASCATGTTCTGAATGACTGAGAATCTACAACAGCACATAGATTTTCCACATCTTGGTACTAACAGTGATTTGTAAACATAGCCCAGAGAGGGTTTATCACTTAATATGATGATATTAACTCATTGTTGAAACACTGTACTTATGGATWTCCCATAATCTTCCTGATTTCTTGGCAAATATTGAACTCGTTATGTGAAAAATGTTTAATTGTCTGAATAATACTTTTAAATCTATACGACTTTATGTGTTGCAAATTAGCAAGTGTAAATTACTTTGCCAAGTCTAAAAATATCAAGTGGACTTATAAATTGGAGCTGTCAGTTTTCTATATGCAATCATGGTTTACATACTTGAGTAACAACAATATTTGCTTCAGAAATGACAGTTTGCTTTGTAAAGTTTGTGTAATTCTACAGAGCTTTTCCAGGCATTAGAGCTTTTTAGTTGCTTAGAGAGCTTTCTGCTTCTGATTTGTTAAAGCTTGTTTCATCTCAAAACAGGAGGAGACCCACTCGGTCAGTTTGCCATTGAACATCTTCAGAATGAGTGGAAGGTTTTAGTCAGGAAGCCCCTGGACCGCGAAGTGACAGACAATTATCTGCTCACCATCACTGCCAGTGACGGCATCTTCACTGCTAAAGCTGTAGTGGAAGTCAAGGTGCTGGATGCCAATGATAATGACCCCATATGCATAAAGGTAAAGTTTACTTTGCTTGTATTTTCAGCAAGTAATTTTTATCCCCATTTCTTCTCAGTGTGCACCGCTTTTACTCCATGWATGTTAACTCTGTGTGTCCTCCAGTCCGTCTACAGTGAAAGCGTCCCAGAAGATTCCCCGGCTGGCAGGCTCATCCTGCAGGTCTCTGCCACAGATGCTGACATCCGTTCTAATGCCCAAATCTCTTACGAGCTCCAGGGAGTTGGATCTGAACTGTTCATGATTGACTCAGAGACAGGTGTGTATATCTGTGCAGGAATGAGGATTTAAACAGGAGAGGGGGAAAAAAAGGAAYGTAGGAGTGATGTTTTGGGTAAAGCAGAAAATTGAGCTCTCTAATTATGATTTATATTATTTTATTCATGAAGCGTTGTTTAATTTGATCCAATCTATGTTGGAGGTTATTGTGTTATTATGGAGCAGTGGGAATAAAAATCATTTTGAAGTCTGTCATGAAACACTCCTGGGCTTCAGCGCTGTGCAGTAAGTCAAAAAGGCAGCTCAGCATGACAAGCTTCACATTCTACACGGGCGCTGTGATTCCCCTGCAAAATGTTCTGTTTGGCATGTGTGTCTTTGTTTCTTTGTGTTTAAATTATTGTTAGCCACAGAGGACATTTGGAAGTTTTACCCAGTTGTTATTTACTTATTCATTTTTAAAAGAGCCAAGAACATTTCCCTGTCGGGCGTTCAAAYGCCTCTCAGTGGCACTAAAATACAGAGTCGCATAGTTATATTGAATTAATGTCTGCAATACTTCATGCCGGCAAATTATTTCCTCTGGGAGATGCTCTAAATCAGACTTTTCACTTGGTTGCTGAATAAAAAAGTAAACTGGAAAAAAAATAAAAATAAACCCTCAGTACAATCATASTTAATCAAAACCAACCTGTTTTTGYAGTTAATGGAAAATAAAAGTATAGTAAGACAGTGCAGACTAAGCCTGTAGATTTTAGCAGCTTTACAACACATCTGCTSTTGCTAAGACAGAAAGTAAGGCAGAATGCCATCCTGCTGTCTTCTGGTAGAACTCAATATTAAGTTTGCAGCAGCAGCAGTGCTGCTGTTGAAGGATTTCTGTTTTCAGTGCAGACAAGTAAGAGTATTGCTGATTATGATCGCCGAGAGGCTCTGCAGTTTTCCAGTGAGGTTGTGGTAATCTTGGCTGCCTCACTTCCCAAGACACTTCCAAGCTGCTCATTGCTGCCAACTCTTGATGTTTTTTTTCTTCAGCGCTCCCCCCTGTCTTTGCCTTTCTCTACCACCTCTCGTGCTTCGATGACTTATTCATTCCTCTTGCTTATCTCTTGAAAGCCTTTAGTTTGGATGCTTTTTATTTGCCTGGTAGGCTAATGGTGCTCTACAGTTTACACTGTTTGCTAATGAACTTGCTATTTTATCAACTCTTTGCAAACACAAATTATGATCCCTGTGTGTACTTCTGTACTCCAGGGGAGCTGAAGACCCTGCAACGCCTAGACAGAGAGGAGCGAGATGAGCACAGATTCAGAGTGCGAGCAGTGGACGGGGGAGGGAGATATTGCGAGGCTGAGATCCACATCACGGTGGAGGACGTCAACGATAACCCACCTCAGTTCTCGTCTGATCCCTACACCATCACAGTGTTCGAGAACACAGAGACGGGCACATTTGTTGCTAAACTGTTGGCAAATGATATTGATACAGGTAAGGACTTCTGTTATAAAAACGTTTTTCTAAATCTGTATTTCACAAAGAAGCTAGATGATTTGAAGTCCTCAAGCTAAAAAACACGTTTGTCATTTTTAGTCACTAGTCCATTTTGCTAGATATAAAGGAGGAATCACGAAGCTAACAATTTGTCACACTGGCTTAAGTTTTATGGTTTAGTAGAAATTGTTTTCTCTCAAAATGTTTTTAAACTCACAGCTGAGGGAAAAAGAAATCTTTGAAAAGAGCCTCAAAAAGGAGTGAAAATATTTCAGTCAAAAAGACWGTTTTTATCTTCATTGATCCATGAAGAAGACCAGGATCACCWGCTCCTGTGGCTTCAGTTATGAAGYTTCATACTTTATTCAGCTACATACTTGTGTGAGAATATGTCAGTTACGTGGCAACACATTTGTTGTTGAAGAAAGTGTTTTGGCGAATTGTCAATTATTCAGAAGATCAATCATGTCAGCATTTTCTTTCCACATTRCATCGTTGCCACAATCCAAAACAGAAACTAGAAGCACTTGGAGAGCCAGCCTCCGCAAGGCCAATTTCCCCTGTCCTGCAATAGTGAAGAATCCTTCAAAAAATTCCTGGGTCCAGWTAGTGATCCGGATCATCACCAAAACTTAATTTTTTATTCCTTTGGCCAATACCCRCCTGTRGAAAAAATTTCATGAAAATCCRTCCATAAGTTGTYGAGTAATTTTGTCCACAGACAGACGGACAGACATACACAACCGAAAACATAACCTCCTTGGCGAGGTAACAAAATGTAGAACAAGCACACCAGCATGAATAAAAAGCCATTATAACTTACTAAAGATGCTGCTGAAGTGGCAAATTTAAGAATAAAACATGAACCAAATTTAAAATTAAATTGAAGAGGAGGAAGACACAACCTGATATGAATCTTAAAATAACAAGATATTAACATATGATGACATTAAACACATCCTCAGGTTTAAATCTGTTCAAACTCACAAACAGGCCCACTGATTTTTTGTTTTCCCAACCTTGTAACTAAATAAAACAAGTCCAGATCATGTAAAAACAAGGTTAACATTTAAAATTTCTAAAGAACATCAAAATAATAAGTTAATAGAAAATAAACAAATTTTTGTGAATCTCGTGTCTCCCATTATTGTTATCAAAAATCTTATTTAAATGAATACGTTCTATTTAAACTGTAATTTTAGCTATGCATCCAGGGCTTTCCTGAGTCTATCAGTTTTTAACCTGCTGCCATTTTCTCTGTTTGCAAAGTATAATATTTGTGAAAGTCTAATATTAAATATAGCCCCACAGAAAGTGTCAAAGACATTTTTTGCAATCAACTTTCCTGAAATGAGAAATAATCAGACAAACAGGTTTTAATTAACTCTGTTTTGGATGTGGCAATAGAAGGTTAATTGCCAGAAAATAGGCTCAAATATAGCCCGTGCATCGGACCTAAATGTAATTAACTTACAGCTGACGTATTACTTCAGGTCACAACAAAATTTAGATGATTCAATAGTATAATTTATCAATAATTTTTAGCATCATTTATTCTTTTGCATATTCATCTGGACTCTGTGTTGACTAACTTATCTCCTCACTGTGGAGCTGCATTCGGCTAAATGGCCAGAATGTTGGGATAAAAAAAAAAGTAAATTTTTTTATCAACCCCTGAAATTAAAAGCTCCATTGCACTCTAATGAAATTCCTCTCTCCTCGAGCTGAATTCTCAAAAGGGAGGATTGCAATTTTCCATTTACCTAGCGCAACACCACAGGGCCACATATTTATCTCAGGCGTCTCCTCCTTTCAGCAAACATTGCCAATCACCGAGAGGCTCACACATGGATAGGTCTGGGAGCTTAAACCTCACAATTGAACAGCCATTGGAATCACTTGGGATTTTTATTTTTATTTATTTATTTATTGAGGAGACTGGTGGAACTTCTATTCTAGGTTTTCTGTGTTTAGTGAAGCAGGACACCCAAGCATTAAAAAAACCATCTTAGATTGTTGACTGACAGAGAATCGTCACCGTCTGTCTCCTTCTATTCCATTTCCYCACTTTTTTTAATGGGCCTGGCTGACAGAGTGAAAGGAATGCGAGAAATGGGCCCCTTAGAGACAAACATTAAACGATGTAAAGAAAGCTAGTAGAAGGACTTCTCTTTGCCAAAAGTTGGCTTTACATTTTACATATTAATGACAAGGATAACAAAAAAGGTGGAGAAAACAAGGTGCAGCCTAGTTTAGCCAAAGGCAATAACTATTAGCAATATTTGKTGAAAGCAGAACAGGATTTGAACAAGCATTTTCACACACTTGTACATATCAACAGTATTTTATTGCTATTCTGCTTAGTATTTGTTTAGCTATATTCTACAGTTTTAAAAGGTCACAACCTTTGCATCTTTTTCAGTAGATATTTCCTGCAGGTTGCCTTTTTTAATGAGATGTCAGAATCAGTACTGGGTTTTCTTTGGTTGTAAGTAGTTTAGTAAATATTTATGGAGTCAACTTGATTCAAGGTAGCAACCACAGCTAATTGACCTTAGCAAACACAAAAATGGCTTTATCTATTTTATTTTTACAGATATTAAGATATGTTTTGGTCAGGTTATAGCTGAGAGTCCTCAGCACATACTCTGAGAACTAAYATATCTCAGGAGATCTTGTGTGGCATTACCCATAATGTCATTAACAACGTTTGACCAAACAAAYATAACCCCATCGCTTCTCATCATAAGATGATCTTTGCCTAAAACTCTGGCATAAAGGGCTGAGAGTGATATGCATTCCTTTAACAAATACCAGGCCTTTAATTCTAGCATTTTGTTTATGTCTTCTGCCTTTTGGGTTCTGTAATTTCCGGACTATAAGCCACWACTTTTTTCACATTCTTTGAACACTGTGGCTTAAATAACGATGTTGCTAATTAATGAAGATGGCATGACTGTTCAGTGTAACCAATGAACAGTCATGCCACCAAATTCACTGTCGCCTTACAGCCAGAAGGTCCTGGGTTCGATTCCCGGTTCCAACCTGGAKTCTTTCTGTGTGAAGTTTGTGGTTTTTCCTTGTGTTGTGTGGGTTTGCTCCGGTTTCCCGACACCCCAAAAATTACGTCCAGTAGGTTACATTTAGGCTCAGACTGCCCTTGTAAAAGAGATCTGCAATCTCAGTGAGTAAAATAAATAAAATAAAATAAAATGAATTTACAGGAAAGGGACAGGGTCAGCTGCTTGGTTACTGACTGATCAGTCTGGCAGTCATMTTTAAGCTTGAGCAAGACCCAATGCACATTTTGTGCATTGGGTCTTGTGTAGGACATGCAATGTTTGTGCACAATGCGCATTGTGTTGGTTAGGATATGACGCGTGGTGTCACGTTGCTGTTTTTGTGTGCCACATGCATCGTGCAATTGTGGACTGTATATGTGTTTGGTTAGGTGCGGTGATGATTTTTTGTGAAATTCCTGCAGGTGCCCTTGTATGTAACATCTCTGTGTAATTATCTCATGTTACAATGTGGACACGTGTGGCTTAAAGACAAGTGTGACATATGTGTAGTTTATTTTTTTTATTTATAGTGGGTGCATCTTATATTTAGGCACGCTCAATAGTCTGGAAATTGCATGAYTTTACAGGTTGCGGGTTTCATTTTTTGTCTTCAAAACATCAAATGGATGTAACTCATTCATTAAATATGTGACACTACAGTGACTGGCAACTCATTTACTTGTGTTATTTCACTTTTTTATGTGAATCTGTGCTCAAAAATAAAATAATTACAAATAAATATATATATAAATAAATATTACCTTGCTATAGCTATGTCATTTATTAAAAATACACAAAAAAGATGTATTAATTTGGTAACACCTAATATTTAAGCAGCATTTCGTAAAACAACTGCATTTCTGTCTTAAATAAAAATATAGTTTTTGTTTTAATACTGTGAAATTATCATACTGTCAGAAACTCATACTGGCCTAGTCTAGATGTATCTTTGACCCAGTTACTTCATGCTTCAATCTTTGAAGCYAACCATTAAATTTTAAAATCTAATGTAACCCTTCTTCTAAGAGGATTGATTTATCCTCCATATTTTCTGCATATTTCAGAGCRGACTCGATCTTGGCAGTGGTTTCTGTGTGCCACAGCCTCTGTGATCCCTCCATGGTGTCTGATCCTCGCCCACATAGCAGCTCCCAAGCTCAGCCTCCTGTTAGGATCTCTGAGAGGCTGCACTTATCAGTGTGGAATGATTATGAAGCAGACAGAGACACAGACCCAGACTGGTGCCCTTGATCTGTGATAAACTTCTAAATTCCCCCTCTGATTCAGCTTTTGTCCTTTATCTCACCACCTGGATTGGAGCATATCTCTTTGCCCCCCGGCGCCGCTCTGCAATGTTATTTTCCTCAATCGGTTTTGAAAGTTTCACCATTTTAGAGGAATTTAAACGATTTGTCCCTTGTCCTCTCTGTTGCTTTGCCAGAGTCAKGCTGTGCGTCACTGGACCGTCACAGTAAGCGTCTAAAAAGACTTTCTAGAAGTTGTTCGTTTACCCAAAAATAACAAGATCAATGTGCTTGCTTCGGGCGACATTACAAAGATTTACATGAATAAATTGTGCTATACAATATAGTCTGTGATGTTGCTCTTCAGCTAATCTATTAAATTTTTTACTGTCTGTAAAATATTACATTATAGCAAACAATTATATTAATTTCTGAAAAGCCAAAGGGACCTTGTTCATGAACATGAGCTGCCTATTTATTCTCTCCCTCTGAAGTCACAGATAAATTGACCAAATGTTTCCAGCTCTGTTTCAAATTAAACATTCCAGCCCAGGGACTGAGATAAGCATCATTAAAACCAGTGCATAAGGCAATATAGGAAGTCATAATTCAATACAAATCTCAAAACCGTCATTAAGCAATCGCCTTATTAATGTTCAAACCAGCTGAAAGTGATGAGAAACTATATAAGCAGCGTTCCCCACGGTCATCTCTCCGGCACGATAATGAGATCTAGAGTGGATGGAGGGCGCTCACCTGATAAATGGGACTGTAATAGCATATTCCAAATGGGGACCACCTGAAGAAAAGCRTTATGATTATTATTGTGATCAGTCTTTGTCTTATTTCTGGGACCATCATGCTTGTGGGAGGACATGAGTTATGAGGAYGGGATGAATTAGACGTTTACAGCTCTGGTTTATCAGAGGTGCTGTGAAACACAGATGATCTGGGATGAAGGTGCAGAAGGTGCTGGTTTTCAGAAAATCAATACACCCAAATACAAAAGTCAGTGGAGGGATTTAAGCCCTGAGGTTAAAAGGAGTATTTYTGTTGATGTGGCTGTCAGTGTTATCATGCTCGGCAGCTTGCTGAGTGATGAACATGGGAGGCCAGTTCTCTCAAATTGTAAACTGAAAACTGAAATGAATGAATATCGAAATGTAATGAAAGCATCCATATCGGAACAAAAAAAAAACAACCTGATTATCTTTTTTCATCATTTCAGGTCTTAACAGCGACATTCTCTACTCGTTGGCCGACTCTGCGGATGGATTTTTCTCCATCGATGAGCACACTGGTGTGATAAGCCTGGAGCGTCCCCTGGACCGCGAGGTGCAGTCATTTTACGAGCTGAAGGCCCGGGCCAGCGACCAGGGCTCTCCCCGTCTTTCCTCATTCTGCCAGGTGACGGTCTCCATCCTGGACATCAACGACAACCCGCCTGTGTTTGAGCACCGCGAATACACGGCTAATTTGTCAGAAGACGTGGTCGTGGGCGCTCAGGTGCTCAGAGTGCAGGCAGTCAGCCGTGACACCGACACCAACGGAGAGATCTCCTACAGCATCATCAGTGGGAACGAGCATGGCATGTTCAGTGTGGACCCACGCACGGGTATGTAGAGATACGACTATTTTTTTTTTAAGGTGTGCATAAGTTAATCATTTTTATGTTGTTAAAAAGAAAAAAAAAGAAAAGGTATTGAAACAATGTCAACCAGTGCTTACAGCAGGGTGCATAATAGTCAAATATAGACTCCAATTCTTTTAAGAATCCTCAGTTTTTTTAAGCATGCTTTTTTAAATTGAAGTTTGTTGTTACAAACCAAAGGCATCCCTATAGTGAAAGTCACTGTCATTATACCGAGCGCAACACAAGGACATGATGCAACACTGTCTGCCCTCAAACGTACTTGACTTATAGGGAAYATATCATGCAAAATCCACTTTTGTTGCCATTAATTGCATTTAATTGTTTACTTGGTGTCTCTAGCAGTGCAGAAAATTAGAATTTTGTTTCTACGTAAATATCTTTATGTTCTGTTTGGTTCATATTTTTCAACTTGTTCAGTTTTCTCTATTTTCTACGACATTTTCTGAACTATTACATCATAGTTTTTGTGGCAGAACTGACAATGTCTGAATTTACCAACTACAATTTTGTCGTCTTCATTCTCCTCTGGCTCTGGGTCAGATTCTGACTCCCAACATGTAAGGCTGGATGGACAAGTCWTATGTTGTTGACATCTTTGAATTCATTTGTAAATAAAAGATTTCTGTGCCGCTATATAGTCATAAACCCCTCTATCAAGTTATAATAAACWGAGCTRGAKGSGGGCGGGGTGTGAAGCACCTTGTTTGGATTTAAAGAGCGGCTTGTAAAGTTACAATGAGGAAGAATTCAGACTAAATCACTGTAGTTGCCCTACCCAAATGATAGATTTAAATGTAGAAAAAAGTTCTAAAAGCATGATATGTCCCTTTTTAAATACATCAGTCTTTTTTCAGAAGACAGTACAGCTAAATTTGCGAACAGCGCATTCCGTGCTGACGCTCCTGCTCAGAAGGCACAGACCGATACGCTCTCTTAACGCTCTCACGTTTGCTTTCCGAGACCATTAGTCAGTGCTGTATTAAAAAAGGCGTGAAAAAAGCAACACGGCTGCTCTGGTGTGTTGTCGTTTAAGCTGCTGATGAGTCGCAGGACTCCTGCCCCTTATTATATTGCAGAGATCCTAATACGATCAAGTGCATCTATTTAAAGTTTTGAATTTCAAAATAATCTGAGCCTTACAACGTGTAATTTTTACCTGCTTTTTTGCCGATGAAGTTTGTTTTATTTCCTCCTCTGCATGTAAATAAAGTGAAACTTTCGGGGCTTGAAAAAAATACACAATGAAAGTTTAAATTGTGTTTTTTTTTTTTTTTTTTAGAAAATATAAGGACTTGCTAAATTGTGAGACTAGTAAAGCTCTTGCATTATGCTTTCTCACTCCCCCTGTCCCTTTTTTTGCTTTCAGGTGGCATTTTTGTGATTGAAGGCTTGGACTATGAGCTCTCTCATGAATACTACATCACTGTAGAGGCTACAGATGGTGGTTCTCCTCCACTCAGTGACATTGCTACTGTGAACATTAACCTCACTGATGTCAATGACAACAAACCAGTCTTCAGCCAGGACGTCTACACGGCCGTCGTCAGCGAGGACGCGGAGCTCGGGAAGACGGTGTTGGCGGTGAGGATGTTGTTCCTGTAGAAAACATTTACATAGGACACAGCAGCTCTTTGATGTGGTGAAATAACTCATAATTACTTACTAAACCCATATGAAGGATTATACCTGTCCTCCACCCGTCTATCTTAACTTCCCTCCAGCTAAATCTGTCAGTTCATCCACCTTCTAGCTCCACTGTTCATTTCCTCGCTCACGGCCCGTCTCCTCTCTGCCCATTATTCACTGAACACACTATCACATATCTGCACCTGTGGCAAACCACCATCTGGTGGAAAAGCTAAATCAGGGCCACTGCTCTTCATGCTCGCTGCGCTCCTGCTCCTGTGCAGTATCTGACACATGCTCAAACAGTATAATTAAAACACATTTGACTCATAAAGCCTCCTGTCCAAGATCAGGTGTTTCCAGCTTTTCCCTTCAACACCTTATCACAGCTTCTTCCCCCCTCTTAGAAAAGAAACGTCTGCTTATGGTCATTTCCCTGTGCATCTAATGTAGGGCTCTATGATTTTCACAATGCTGAAAACATGGACGAAATCGCAGAACTGACCAAACAAAATGGAATCCAGTCTGAAACGCAGAAAATTTYTGTGGCTATTTATTTGTTAAATTATTGTTTAGTCACTTTATTACACCCTTATTAGCCAAATAAATATGAAAGTGTGGAATTCAGGGGAAAAATGGAATTTGGGAAAAAAGAGATATTTTATAGGGCCCTACTATTGTACCTGGATAGAAATTATTCATGAGAAAATTGAATATTAATAYTTGCCATTGTCTCATACTTGTAACTCTTAACTCTCTGCTAATTTCCCCAGGGATTCCTTACCRTATCTGACAGACATTGACTTTAAATTCATTAATTTATGTTGCCTTTTGCAAGCGCGTGCTACTGTAGGAGGGTAGATATTACAACAGTGAAGCAAAAACAATAACTTTCAGTAAACAAATMTTTCTGTTAAATATAAATAAATATTTAAAATAGTGTTTAAATTTTAGACAATAGATTTTTGTGATGTATACAAACAAACTCCCCCATTAATGAGTAAAAAACCAATAACAACGTTTGTTTGATTCAAAAGGTGATGGCTGAGGATTTCGACGGGCCCTCCAACAGCCATGTTCGGTACTCCATCGTGGACGGGAACCAAGGCAGTCCCTTCACCCTGGATCCACTTCGCGGGGAGCTTAAAGTTGCTCGCCAGCTGGACCGAGAGAGAGTAAGACACACGGCAGGCACAGCTCTGTTCACATGCAGTTTAATTCGCTGAGAAACTAATTGGAGTCTGTGCAAAATCCAATCAGATTCATGTCAAACCTAATAGGGGGGCTTGTTTAGCGATCTCTGCCACATTATTGTGTGGAACAGCAGCTTTTCCTTGTGTATGGTAATTTTAACTCTTTTTTAAATTTTTTTTTTTTCAGACATCTGGGTACACTGTGGTGGTGGTCGCCTCRGACAACGGGGTGCCCCCCCTCTCCAGCAGCGCCACGATCAACATCGACATCTCCGACGTCAACGATAACCCGCCTCTTTTCTCCCAGGCTAACTACAGCCTCATCATCCAGGTGAGAAGGGAAAGGGGGCTGGRGGTCGTGCAGATAGCTGATTAGAGAGAATAAGATAGATGGAGAGGAAGAAAGGAACAAGGGGGTGCAGGAGGGATTGCAGCAGACACAGGGAAGGATTAACAGGGAGAAATAATGGAAGGCTGTGAGACTAGAATATCAAGAAGTAAGTAGGAGGATGAAGCAGGAGCGGAGGTAAGTTGAGGGAGAAAAGAAGGGGGTGAGGGGATTGAAAAGACAGAGGTTGCATCTTAAGTGTAAAAATGCAGATCAGGATAAGACTAAAAGGAGAGTGAAACCTGCAAGATGCTAACAATGAAAGTGTATAGCTGATTAGACTGAAGGGAAGAAAAAGTAGAAAGGGAGATATCCCTATTCCTCAGGTTTAGAGAACAAAAGMTCTGAATCTAAGGGTAGACAAAGTCTACTATTTTAGAAAGCTAAAAACAGTGGTTGTGAGTGAAGGGGCAGCTTCAAGCTGTTCAAAATAGGTGGATGGAACCATCATAACAGCAATATGTTTGTGCATTTTCATGGCTCGTGTTCAGAAATTTAGCTGGTGCTATTTAAAATTAGAAGGTACAACAGAGCCATGACTTGACATGGACTTGYGACCTGTCCAGGGTGTACCCCGCCCCTCGTACTGTGACTGCTGGATATGGGCACCAGTGACCCACGCAACTCTGAAAAGGAAGAAGCGTGTACAGAAAATGGATGGATGGATGGAACAGAGCCATGACTCCATCAGAATAAACCTTTAGCCTCTACAAACTGATGTACTGATGGCACCGTAATCACGCACTATTAATTACCGTTTGAAATTAGTGATTGAGACCATAAAGTCTTTAGGAAAATCACACATCAGATGAGAAGAAGAGTATTTAATAGCCGTTAATWCTTTCTGTCTGCTGGAATTTGCAGCATTTATCATATCTTTGCCACGGGTGGTGGCGTGATAAGSCTCGTCTAATGCTGCCTGAGAGACRGGATCACACAGTTTTTATAATTCACCCCGTGATTGCTGCCTGCTTCTTTGCACTTAAATTTCTATGCATTTGCCTGAAAATAGATTGAGCATGATCGCATTTTAGGTTTGAAGCATATGAAATGTTGTAACTTGTTTTTTTACAAATCTGGAGCATAAAAACTAACTAACTAACTAACTAACTAACTA
>NW_013952646.1:175151-180408 GCF_001266775.1 Austrofundulus limnaeus | reverse complement strand
GATAGATACATAGATACATAGATACATAGATACATAGATAGATACATAGATACATAGATAGATACATAGATACATAGATAGATAGATAGATAGATAGATAGATAGATAGATAAAAACAAACAAACAAACAGCTTCCATTGCACAACCTCGGGGTCACATTCAGCTGGGATCTAACAATAAAGGCAGTTTATTCATTATTTTTTATCATTTTTTGCACATACTGTATACAGTATATAGATTTTATGTTGCAAACAGTTAAAGTGCATCAAGATTGAATATTGTTCTCCTCACTAGCTATATTGCACTCACCATTAAAGTTTGATCAATGTGCAGCACAAAATCCCCCTAAATCAAGGGAAAGAAAGAACAACATCGAGCTTACACATACTGTACGCACCCACTGGAGAATCAATAGTTGTTTTTTTTTTACGTTTGAGAATAAAAGTAATAGGAAGTCAGGTCTTAAAAGATTCAACAGAATGTCAGATGTGAACCTTTTACACTCACAAAAAGATAAAGTATTTTCTTTAAAACTCAGAAATGTGAGAGACAGAATGGTTGTTCAGCTTTTCCATTAATCTTATGTGTATGTCAGCAAGAGGATGTTTGAAATTGAGCTTAGTCAGATGGCAGTAATATCTGAGAAATCTAAATATAAACAGGTTTTACAAAGATTTTTTTAAATAAATCTATGATCATGTATTTAGATAACGTTTTATATCTCTATACTGTGTACTTGAAMAGATTTTTAGATGATCTAGGTAAAAATCTGGAGGTTCTGTCCAAAAATGCCCTGACTTTTCTCACCTCAGCATCTCCTCCATCCCACAGGAGAATCGACCGAAGGGCACGAGTATTCTTCAGCTCACTGTAAGCGACCGAGACGCTTCTCACAACGGCCCGCCTTTCACCTTTACCATTGTGGATGGGAACGAGGGCGATGCCTTCCACATCAACCAGCAAGGAACTCTTCTGACTGTGGGGGTGCTGAATAGGAAGCATAAAGAACAGTACCTACTTCAAGCACAGGTGAGTCACACAACAGAGAGGTGACAAGTGTTGAGAGGTTGCATTGATTTAACTGTCGAGCCACAGCTGCCTGCTGTTTGTCCTCCTTTTTTTTCTTCTTTTTCTTTCCTTTCTCCAGAATGTCAGTGTTTCTTTTAGTGTCTCCCTCCTCTAAAGTTTTGTAGCCTCACAGGAAACTTTCTATGAGTTGAAGTTGGCACACAGGGAAGCATCTGCTTCACAGCRCATCTCACAGAGGAAGATTAAAACACACACTGGCTTTGATTTGGCTCGATCACGTGTCACATCTGAAGAAGGAACAGAGGAAGAAAATGTGTGGGCAGATGAGACTTTAAAAGTGTGATGTCGCTTTGCACAAGAGATTCACACTCTGATTTGAGTCATCGTTGTTGTTTTTTTTTTTTCTGCTGAACCGAAGCCCATTCCTGTGAAAGAGCGGTTGCCACTGTAAATGTTTTGTTTTTGTTTTTTTAATCCGGTGCTGCTGTGGTGTCAGTGCTACTCGCTGAGGGGTGTGAGTAGAGGAGGGATATGATTGCCCTCTGCTGTTGGTAAAAGAGATAAACTTGACTGTTGCTTCCCTCTCACCCAGGTGTCTGACAGTGGCAAACCTCCGCTGTTCTCCACTGCCTTCATCGGCGTGCGTGTGATCGAAGAGAGCATCTATCCTCCTGCAGTGCTTCCTCTGGACATTTTCGTGTCCGTCGCCGGCGACGAATACCCCGGGGGTGTTTTAGGAAAGATCCACGCCACCGACCAAGACATCTACGACACCCTCACCTACAGCCTCGCCTCCTCGGCGTTCTCTGCCGCAGGCGAGAGCRGCGCCTTGTTTTCGGTTTCAGCCTCGGACGGTAAAGTCATCGCCCTGAAGCCGCTCGACGTGGGCCACTACCCTCTCAATGTGACGGTGACCGACGGGCGCTACACGACGGCTGCGGACGTCAACGTGCACGTTAAGCAAGCCACCCGCCAGGCCCTGGACAACTCCATCGCAGTGAGCTTTTCAAACATCGCGCCGGAAGAATTTATCGGGGATTACTGGCGCAACTTCCAGCGGGCGCTGAGAAACATTGCGGGAGTGAGGAGGAGCGAGGTTCAGTTAGTGAGCCTGCAGCCGTCAGAGCAGGGGGATCTGGATGTCTTGCTGACTCTGGAGAGATCTGGCAGCCCTTATCAATCTCAAGAGGTAAGACCAGGCACATACCTGTTCATATGTTTGGGCTTGCACTTGTTTGAGTTCAGTGATTTTATTTAAAACTCTATGAAATGTTTGAAACATCAACTACCGAGCTGATAGAAAACACCTCGCAGATCATTCCTCGAGTTATTTGCTGCTCTATTTGTTTTTAGGTCGTTTTCCGCAAGCTGAACTCCTCTGCTGGTGTGATCGAGGAGATGACGGGGGTGCGCATCGTGCGAGTGGTCCAGAAGCTGTGTGCGGGTCTGGACTGCCCGCTGCACTTCTGTGATGAGGTCGTCTCCCTGGATAAAAACGTCATGTCCACTTACAGCACAGCTCGCCTCAGCTTTGTCACCCCGCGACACCAGAGGACTGCCACCTGCCAGTGTGACGGTACGCCTGTCAGGCCTCAAATACACACGCAGAAACAACACGCACCTTTATATAATTATGTTTTGTTAAAGTTCCCATTCTCAGTTGAAGTTTTTCTACAATCAGGTGGCAAATGTCCCGTGTTGAACAACCTGTGTGAAAACAACCCCTGTCCAGAAGGCATGGACTGTGTGGCTGATCCCACAGACACTGTGTACAGCTGTGTGTGTCCCGAGGGCAAAAGAGGCAAATGCTCTGGTAAGAAACTATTATTTTAGCTTTAATACTGTATTTTCACACACACACCTTTCTATAATGATATCGCT
Organism: Austrofundulus limnaeus; assembly: GCF_001266775.1. Taxonomy (NCBI): domain Eukaryota; kingdom Metazoa; phylum Chordata; class Actinopteri; order Cyprinodontiformes; family Rivulidae; genus Austrofundulus; species Austrofundulus limnaeus. The sequence continues at coordinate 177,498 of NW_013952646.1, read as the reverse complement.
TTCCCTTATACCAGATGGCCACTCGCTGACATTCAGTGGAAGTGGTTTTGTGAAGTACCGTCTGATGGAGAATGAGAACAAGGAGCTGATGAAGCTCTCTCTGAGGCTCAGGACCTTCTCCAGCCACGCTACAGTCATGTATGCAAAAGGAACAGACTACAGCATCTTGGAGGTGTGTTACATGTTCAGTTTTTCAACTCAGCTCTCTGACAAAATGTGTTCTTTCAGCCTCATTGAAATGAAATGGACAACCCTGACAGTGTCCACAAGCCTAAACAGACCATAGGGCTGAATTTCTTAATCCCGTCCAACATCTCCGTATCAGAGGAGCTCAGTAGGCATGCAGCTGACCTAACTTACCCCTGCTTCGAGGCCACTGAGCCTTTTGTTTGAACCAACTAAGCTGAAGGGTTCAGAAAGGCATTTTAAAACTCCTTTCACATGAGAGATTCTGGGAATGTAGTTGTGAGTTAAAACAACAACAACACACAAGCTATTTTAGTGGTGAGAGGGAAAGAGACAGCAGTTTTCCACACATTCCATTTTGAGTCTGTCAGGCAAAGCAGTCTGCATGCCAGACAAAACCCCCTGACTGAATCGGGAGGGGGGGGCATTATTAAACTACCTTATAAGGTTTTTCATATCCACGGTGTACATACTGTAGATCCTTCAACAAAATATTAAATATTTAGGTGCATAAAGCTGGTTTTGTTTTCCAGCAAAACTGGTATTTTGCTATAAAATTAGGAATGCTTGTTCATGGCTTACCACTAATGACTGTACCCTGTGTCAGAGCCTTATCTATGACAGTAATTTGATTAGTCAAAAGGAATAATCCTAATTTAATCTGATTATGAAACAAATAGCAAATGTTATTAAATGAATGATCTAATTCAATATATGCCACATGTTTAGTTTGTTCTAATTCAGCGTTTATTGTCTCTGAAATAGATTGTGAACGGTCGATTGCAGTACAAGTTTGACTGTGGCAGCGGGCCTGGCCTGGTGTCGGTCCACAGCGCACAAGTTAATGATGGGGAGTGGCACTCTGTTTCCCTACAAGTGGATGGTAACTACGCCAAACTGGTGCTGGACCGGGTGCACGCCGCTTCCGGCACGGCTCCGGGCACTCTGCGCACACTCAACCTCGACAACACCATTTACTTCGGCGGCTACGTTCGCCAGCACAGCTCCCCACGCCTCGGACGCAGTCTGCCCGTCACTAACGGGCTCCGCGGCTGCATGGAGGCCGTGGCGCTGAACGGCCAGGAGCTTCCTCTCAACACCAGAGCTAGCCGGGCCCATGCCGTGCTGGAGGACATCGTGGACGTGGCTCCAGGCTGTGCCCTCTCACCGGCCGAGAGCTGTTCCAGCAACCCCTGCACCAACGGAGGGAGCTGCACCTCGCTGCCTAATGGAGGTAATCTGCCCCCCTGCTTGGGTTAATGCCTTCACCGCATCCTGCTCAGGGCCACTTCCTCRTTAACCTTCGTCTTTGTGAATTTCTTAGGCTACTTCTGCAAATGTCCTGCTTCATTCATGGGCACACACTGTGAGATCGCCATAAGTCCTTGTGCATCTAACCCCTGCCTTTACGGCGGCACCTGTGTTCCTCGAGCTGATGACTTCTACTGCCAGTGCAGAGGGCAGTACTCAGGCCAGAGGTATCATGCTGGTTTTTATGGATTTTCAGAATATGAACATTATAGTTTTTTTTTTGAGTCATTATGAGGAGTAGTTGAACTTATTTCAAAGCAGATAATAACTTTAGCTGGACTGTATAAAGTCTGTTTTAGGGAAGTATTACCTACTTGCTTAATCCTGCAGAAATCTGAATAGKTTTTATGAATCGATACCATTTCCTGGAATGAATCTGAAGAAATTATTGGGGTTTAGGTTTATATAACTGATTTAAATTACATACTCATGTATAGTTTTATGATAGAACTGTAATRATTGTTAAAAGGACTGTTTTGCTTAACTTGATGATTTTATATTAATAGCTACATGCCTGAAAACAAATTCAACACATAACTGAACTTTTAAATCCTCATTAGGGTAGGTTTTTATATCTGGGGGCATGGCTTCTAGTAAGGACAACCCCCCCACACACACACCCTCCATTTATGATGTAATCAATAGGTGGAGCCATGCCTCGGAGCCTTTGTTAAAAACAAATGGGCTTCCTTGTTTTCAGTCTGAACACTTGGTCATTGATTAAACCAGTTTTCAGCAGAGAGCGTTCTCTGGTTTTGTATGGTCTCTATCTATTAATATTTTCCATGTTTCAGCACATTTTCCATATGTTTAAGCACACATCCTGGTAAACGAACACACATAACAACAT
>NW_013952646.1:164228-175141 GCF_001266775.1 Austrofundulus limnaeus | reverse complement strand
ACTGATGATGTAACCAATAGGTGGTGCCATGCCTGGAGCCGTTGTTAAAACCAATTGTACTTCCTTATTTTCGGCCTGAACTCTTGGTCACTTGATTAAAACAGACTTCAGCAGAGAGCGCTCTTTGGTTTTGTAKGGTTTCTGTTTAATAATCATTTCCAGGCATTTGTACATTCTCCRTRTGTTTTAAGCACACAWCCTGGTAACGAACCTGCATAACAATATTTTCTTTCAAGTCCTCAAAGTTTGTGTTTTAATGGAATATTTCTGTTGTGATTGCAGGTGTCAGTTAGGGCCGTACTGCAGAGACAACCCCTGTAAAAACAGTGGGAAGTGCATTGACAGCCTGGATGGTCCAGTTTGTGAGTGTGAAGCAGGCTTCCAGGGAGACAGGTGTGTCTGTTTTGAGTTAATACRCATTTTACTCTCCAGCCATGTCAGATTCTCTGCCTTTTGTCATCCATCACACTGACTTCTAATATTTTGTCTAGGTGTCTGAGCGATGTGGATGAGTGCATCAAGAACCCCTGCACCAACGGAGGGCAGTGCCACAACACGTACGGCTCGTTTAAGTGTAACTGCTCGCTGGGTTTCAGCGGACAGACTTGCGAGCTCCATTCGGTGGTCGGTAACGAGTTTGTCTCCACTTCCTGGAACATTGGCTTGGAGGAAGTGATCGGCATCGTGGTCTTTGTCTCCAGCATCTTCATACTTGTCCTGCTTTTCATCATTATTCGCAAGAAGGCTTGCCGCAGCAAGTCAAAGACGAACGACGACAAACATGCGGGGGGTTCCAGCGTGCCCCACTCCTTCCTCCACAGACCGTACTTYGATTCCAAACTCAACAAAAACATCTACTCAGACATCCCTCCTCAGGTGCCCGTGCGGCCCATCTCCTACACGCCCAGCATTCCGAGCGACTCGCGGAACAACTTGGACAGAAACTCATTCGAGGGCTCAGCCATCCCTGAACATCCAGAGTTCACCACCTTCAACCCGGACTCTGTGCACGGACACCGTAAGACAGTGGCCGTGTGCAGYGTGGCGCCCAATCTCCCCCCTCCCCCTCCCTCCAACTCGGTGTCAGACAGCGACTCCATCCAGAAGCCAAACTGGGACTATGATTATGACAGTAAGTGCACAGTTTATGTGGTCATCCTTTTTACTTACTTGAATGCAACCTYTGAGCAAATCTCAAATGACTAAAATAAGTTTAAATGAGCAGCATCCTAGTTGGATTTATTGTTTGTAGGGCTGGTGTCATTATGGGTTTTGATTCATGCGAGGCTTTTTAGATGAGTTTCATCAAAGTTTTCCAAAGATCCAATTACATTATTCAAATAATGCGGTGGTTCAAGTTGAAATGCTTTCATCATGCATAATTCCAGTTGATAGGTTTTGACAAAAACGGCAACAAAAACACTGATCAGATTGAGCCCTGAATTATTTCTGTTTTCTGCTGATGGAAAAAAAAGGCACTTACAGACCAAACATAATCAGTCTAAACGAGTTAAAGGTTTCTGTAGCCGGACAAAATATATTTTATGTCCCATGAGTCAGCGTAATGAAACAGTGCGTCAAAATAATGCAATAGTTTCTTAAAATTAATGAGTAGTGTTCCAGCTGATTTGATTGTGACCATCCCAAACAACACTTGAACCAGACGTGCTGCGATGCTTTGCAAATGCCCCACAATTAGCTTTTTGCTCATCCTTTCAAGGACTTTTTATTATGGAGGATATTTTTATTTCATTAAAGGGCAACAWCAAGGAGGTAAATGTATGATAATGTAGGGTCTAAAAAAAGACTTACCAGGTTAATATTCAATAATAAAAAATATTTGCACAAATAAATGATTTTTGGTTGATTGATTGTTCGTTGAGGTACAACTGATAAAACTTAGCATTATTCTTTATTTAAAGATGATATCGTCATTATGAAATTGCAGTAGTTTGCAGAATCTGAGTCTATATTTTACTTTCCAACTTTTGAAAGTTTTAGTCTTGTGTTTTTGGCTCTTTGACGTGACCATCTTTCCATCTTGGACGTGCCCTCTGCACCTTGTTCTGTGTTTTGCAGGCCAGYACATTCTTCATTAGTAAACAATGCAAMCACAGCAGACAATAGAATYRATTCTGCCCCMAGCRGTTCATGTATTTCATTGCAGCTACAAATGAACATTTACATGGTTAAATAATTTGAATAGTCGATAATGAAATTCCGTGTCGACTTAATTTTATAATCAACAAAGTCGGTTATTTCGACTAATCGGTGCAGCAATAGCCCTATTCATTATAGATTTATTGGGAACTTGGAGGAAACTATATATTTGCAAATATTATTGTCCTGAATTGACCTTTTTAATTACTTAAATGTAGAAAAATGCATCTCCTAAGAAGAACTGACAGGAGAGTTTTATGTTTTAGAGATTTAAATTTGTTCTGTGTCACAATGCTTACCTGGTTTGTTTCCAATGTGACATCCTGCCATGTTTTTATTTATTTATTTTTTATATTTAACCCAGCTAAAGTGGTGGACCTGGACCCGTGCCTGACCAAGAAGCCTGTGGAGGAAAGCGCCTGTCAGCCGTACAACACCAGAGGCAGCATGTCAGAGGTCCACTCCCTCAGCTCCTTCCAGTCAGAGTCCTGTGATGACAACGGTACGCTGCCATGTCCAATACGATCACTTTAAAGACAGCTAACTTGACGGCACAAGTTTTTAAATGACGATTTTGAACATTGAAGAGTTTTGCAACAAGTTTTCCTTTAAATCTGCATGTTCAGAATGGATGAAGCAGTAGCGGCTGTGGGGTCACATRTCTTTTCTCTTTCTTTCTGCTGCGGGGCTTCAGCTCCCATATGGATCAAATCAGTCCACAGATCCAGAACAAGGTTTTAAGTAGTGGGGGGGTCCAGCCTGTAAGTCCTCAGTCACTGTCGGTGCAGACGGAAGCAATCATAACAACCTGTACTGTGTAATTCTCCTGGGATTGTTTATAGAAGGAAACATTCTTTGTTCTCACTTTTAAGTTCTGCTTCAAAAAGAAGTTTGATGACTGTCATAAAGGAGTTTGATTCTGTTTGGAAATCACTCATCCGACCATTTATTTTGACCTCTTTATTTATAAGCATGCTGTTTTATGTTTCTCTGTTCCTTTTTCTTTTTTCCCCCTCCAAATTGAAGCAACAAATGGATGTTTAACACAAACATCAAAGAACATTTCACAAGGGTATAAATCATTTATTTACCATCTCACCTTTTTTTTTGTTCACATCTCATTTTTTTATTACCACTCAGTCATCTTTGATACATCTTTGTCATCAAAACCTTCATCTTGAAATCAAACAAAGCGAATCCAAATTAAAAAAGAAACAGTTTCCCGAACACACGTCAGCTTTAGCTGTGCGTGTTGGGATGGAAATGTGTCGGTATCTCTGGGGAATTTCACTGATTCTTCCATCTGTACTGTCAATGGCACCCTCTAGCTCCTCAGTATGTTGTTGTTGTTGTGTGTTATCTCCCACAAGCAAAGCCAGACCTCCCCTCATCTCCTCGCTACAAACACACACACCCCACATGCTTTGTTACCCTCTGACATTGTCTTGTACCCAGCCATAAACCGGCCCCTGAGACTCAGTGTTGATGCAGAAACGACTAAAACRTGCGCCTGCTGACGACAATGACGTTTGTCCTCCCATCATTCCAGCTACATTTCATTGTTTTGTATTGTTTTTGTAAAGATATTTGCACTAATGCGCGATCTTTTTGACTCACTCTCCCCTCCTCTTGCTTCTCACAAGCCTCCATTGTGACAGTAATCCACTTTGTCAACTCTGTTGTTGACTCGGTGGAACAAGAAGGTACTCTTCTAGCTTCTGTCCGCTGCCAGTGTTGTCCTCAGTGTCTGATCAGTGAAGGTTGCAACGCTGCCATTCTCTTAGACACACAACCCTCGTCTAACAATAACGCCTTCATTTTAATTMAAAAAAGCCAAATCTAAAACCAGGATTGTGATTAGGCACCAGCTGAGGTCTGTTTAAGGCAATGGCAGAGCTGTTGTGTTTTCATGAAGTGCCCCTCAGTGTTTCATCGTCTTCATCACAGTCATATTCTCAGCTGATTGTTTTGTTCTTTCTAGATTTTTATTGTGACCTGTTCTTTCTCTTTTCCCCCCATCTTGCCTCGCATAAAGAGTCTTTTTTGGCTCATGATCTCAAGAACCCAAGAGGTGACTTTCTTTTTACAATTTTTGTTTGTCTGGTGGCCAGTGGTGTACCCCCTGATTTCATCCTCTAACCTTTAACCACTAACCCTGATAGATGACTGTTCAATTTCCTCTGTAAAGTGAAGCTGAGCTGATACAGTGCTTTCACAGAATAGGGGGGGTCACGTCTGTGTTTGTAAGGTCATTCACCTCCCTCAGTTCTCACTCTTGAATGGTTTTAAAGCCGTGACAAATCGTATGATCAAAGGTGTCACTTAGGAACTCAAAAGAAAAGGGAATAGAGTCATTTTGTTTGTGTGTATTTACTTTCTTAAAATCATGCATTATGCTGATCAGTGCCACTACAGGTCAATGGGTCCTGCAGACCTGTTTTAGTGCCTTTAATTGACACAGTTTCAGTAGCCGTGTTTCCATCAAGGTTTTTTAAATGCACATTTTGAAGTATCACATCAGAAAGGGTGATTGGAAACGGCACGATTCGAAAAAACTTCTTATTCGCATAAAAGTTGATACATGAGTTGGGTTTTGTTTTTTTTTGTTTTTTTCAAGCTGAGAGTGCGCAAAAGGGGAGATGGAAACACATTTGCTGAATAAGTTCTGACGTAGCGAACATTTACCTCACATGTTGATCAGTTATTGTCGGTGTCTGTCCGAAACCGGTCCCGGTACCAGAGCGACTGCAGCCACATCTGGCAGCAGGACTCTCCTTCCGCTGTCGACAACTTCTCAGTTATTCCYGTAACGTGAAGAGAACTGCATTTCTTTCTCTACGTCTCCAAACAGCATGTAACATCACCAGAACTAGTTGATAACAGAATAATTACAACTTTCCTGATAGTAGCAACACGTTTCTGATAACTGCTCTACATTTTCCTGAGATGTGTGGACCCTGCGAGTTTGCGACTTCTACTTCCTGTTTACTACACACATGCAGCTGACGTAATGGATTCGCTTCAAGCCGTTTGATGGAAACACATCTGATTCGCATTTCTTCGTTTTTTTTCCTATTTGCGGAATTTAAAAAAAATTGCTCAAAATTTGAATTAAAATTGGATGGAAACACAGCTAACGATGCAAGTTTTCACCTTCAGGGGTCAGAACCTCTGTTGGACATGCACAGTTTGGTTTTTGACAGATGGCAGCTAAACACTTGACTGCCACATTTGAATGAGTACCTCTGCTCCTCTGTAACACTTTCCTCCAACAATCTGACAAGAATGGACCAAATAATTTATACCCGTCACTGTAAAGACAGCACAGATCTGAACAACGATGATTCAGGCAAACAACAAAATACTTAGCATGTAGGAAAGTTTTCAATTTTTTTGGTTCAACAACCCAGTAGAGGCTGAATGTGGACTCATTTTATTAATCTTCATCTATTTACTGAAAACAGCTTCAAAGTTTTGAGATTCAGTTGTCTTGCAAGCAGAAGTGTAAAAAAGGACAAAGCTGCACTCTAATTTAACACGTTTTATTAGTAAAAAAACAACTTATTGTCTAAAGCAAATCTTTAACACAAGCTAATACCTATTATGACCTTAAAACTCTTTTGTCTAAAATCATATGTAACCTGTTTCTGGTAATGCATTTGTGCCTGTGTTTAAAAGAGAAGAAGCTGGGAGGAAAGAGTTGAAAGGGTTGAAGTGTTTTGTGTTGGTGACTGACTCCTGCATGATGTGGGCTTGTTGACATTAACATTAAGTGGCTGTTATTGCCTGACATTTACTGCAGAGCTCTAATATATGTGCTGTCATCATCTAACAGGATATCACTGGGACACATCTGATTGGATGCCAAGTGTTCAACTTCCTGGAATCCAGGAGTTTCCGCATTACGAGGTTGTGGAGCCCCCCGGCCCTCAGTACAGCGATCTGAGTGCCATCGACACCGACTACTACCCGGGCGGCTTTGACATAGAGAGYGACTTCCCTCCCCCACCAGAGGACTTCCACGCCAACGACGACCTGCCGCCGCCTCCTCTGCCGGAGTACGGCGACACGCTGCGCTCTCTCAGCAGAGACTTGGACCAGCCCGGCCCAGGCAGCGCCGGCACGGCCCACCAGCGCCCGGCCCTGCCACGGCTCTTCAGCCTTAACCAGTACTTGCCGCACCACTCGTACCCGAGTGACGGGGGCGACGCTGAGGGCCAAGGCACCTCCTCCACCTCTGCTACCATTACACCTGCTTCCACCATGGGCACCGGTGGATACAGGGGGGGCTACGCTTTAGGTTGTAGTCGGGACTTCGACTCGTCCGCTCTGGACAACATGTCCTTGTCTCTGTACGCATCCACAGCCTCCTGCTCGGACATGTCAGCTTGCTGTGAGGAGTCTGAGGTGATGATAAGCGACTACGAGAGTGGTGACGAAGCCCACCTCGATCAGCTGTCCATCCCCATGCTGAGCTCCCAGCAGCACACTGAAGTCTGACACTGGATCCAAACAAAAGTGCCTGAACCCACCGCTACGCGTCACGGTAGCCTCTCGACACCAACACTAAATACGCACAGTCWGCAAACACAAAAAGAAAGAGCACCAGACACAGTTTAAGAGCTGACGGACATTTAAAGACCAGAGAAGAAGAGCAGGGCTTCAATCGCCTCCTGCTCCTTTGAGGTGGATTTACTTTAAAGGGGACTCGTTATGCTTTTGGTTTATGTTACTGTGATGAAACGACCCATCGAAATGGCTTTAAAACCTGAGATATTTTAAAATAAACTATTCGGCTATCATAAAGCCAAAATCATGTTAAGCAATTTTTTTTAGCAAATACAAATACATTTCCCCACAAATGTAGGCTTTAACATTTAGATGGAGTTAAAGAGATGCTGTCTGTATTATAAAAATCAGATTTATCTACTTTGCAGGTTTGCATTACGCTCTGAAAGATGAACTGAACTGTGTTTTTGTGTAATCTCTTTTTAACCTGTGAGTCACATACAGCTACACAAACTGAGCATAACACGTCCCCTTTGAGTGAGTTTTTATTTCCTGCAGTAAGTGGATGTTCTGACAGATCAATATTTCAACCTACAACTAAAAAAGTATCATGAAAAATAAAAAAACAGAAAACTCGTGGAAAATATTTTTATTTCTATAAACAACATCAGTTTTTATACAAATCGTCGTTTTCAGTGTAAATTTAAGTGTACAGTTTTGATTTCAAAGTTTACTAGGTTTTGTAGATATTTTATGCTTTTATTTTCAATGAAAAATTAGTAAAATAGTGTGATATCAGCCATTCTGTGCGTACGTTCACAAAAAAAATGGAGAAAATAAAAGAAAAAGCGAGAAGAGAGTAGCTTTTCTGAACACGGTGTACTCGTAAAGTTTATCGTCTCTTCWATGGGTCTTCAAAGAACGACTGCATAATCTTTTCTTTTGTTTTTCATTTGTTTGTACATTTTGACTTCAAAACKTCTTTATTTTTCCAGCAAGATAATGGGACCCAATATATTTATAGTGCAGAGTTCTTCATGGACACGAGAGTTTTTCATGTGTCTGTGTGTGTCTGAGCAATGCTATGGTCTTGTTAAGGTTTTTATGGAATACTGCCACAAGCTCACGCTTTCCTACTGGCAATAAATTATTCCTAAGAAATACGAGTGAGGTCTGTGAGTGTTTATTTATTTATTTATTTATTTATTATAAATGGAATCAGTGCACCAATGCTAACTTAATTGGATTTAATTGGAGAAAAAAATAGCATTTTAGCTGCTTAAACCTTCATTGAAGCCTCTAGAAATGGTTCAGATTTTTTTGAAGTGGTGCTCAGTGGAACGGTTCTGAACTTTTGTTGTAAAGAACCCAATTTGGAGAAATAGGAGTTTATTTTAAACGAACTGACAAGCTGATAGCTATCAGGGGCAGAGACCAAAGTGGATTTTTGTTGTCTTAAAACATCTCTTCAAACAGAACACTTTAAAAGATTAACACTATTACTTTAACCTCTTTTATTACTGTTTCAAACCAGAGTAAACTGAAGTGATTTAGTCACTTTATTTGATTTGTGTTTTTTACTGATCAAACAAGTTTCAGAACTTTGCAAGCTTTGTTGCATTCCTGGGATTTATAATGAACTGAGACAGATGTGCCAGGTTATATACGTTTTAATCACCAACATGTTATAGACGTTTATAAAAATGTACAATTTCAAAAACCTTTTTGAGTTTAATGAAACATTAACAGCCGTTGGGCTGTTTTTTTTTTTTTTTTCCCACAGTGAGAATGCATGAGGCCAACAACCTCACTATTACCGTAGCTCTACAATTCCTACCACTACACTAAAGTAGCTCCTTAAACGATAGAAATCTCACTGTTCTAATCCTTATTGTGTGTGATGTCACATTTAATAACTCAGACATCACATGAGACAAAAAAAAAAGGTTCTTTCTGCAGACCTGATGAATCATAATAAGTAAACGTTAAAAATGTCAGGAAGTTGTCACATAGAACTTGTTTGGACTAATCAACACGATTGAATGTAAGTATGATGTGATTAATATGTTGAAATTAGAATCAGTGAACAGGTTAATAAATACCTAACAAATACAAGATCTAAACACTTTAAAATCCAAATATCCTGTTAGGGGTTCTTCACTGTGGCTTCTCATTGATCTAATGTGTGGCTATTCARCCAGACTGCAGAGGGCCGGACATCTGGCAACTGTCATTATGTAAATTATGTAAATTGAATTAATTATTAAAATCTAGCTTTATTTCTGTGATGGACTTGCRACCTGTCCAGGGTGTACCCTGCCCTTCGCACTGTGACTGCTGGATATGGGCACCAGTGACCCACGCAACCCTGAAAAGGAAGAAGCGTGTACAGAAAATGGATGGATGGATGGATGGATGGATGGATGGATGGATGGATAGCTTTATTTCTAATAAACTCATTGGCAGGCAGACAACGGGATCACCTCTCTAATTGAAATATTTAGCATTTAACAGTTTTTAAATGGGACATGCAGTATACACACCACAAAGCAGAACCAAACATTGTTTTTTTTTTCTAAAATATAATGATGCATCTTTGTGTTTCTGCATGCTCTTGTGTTAAACTGGACCAGATTAGGTTTGATGTGAATCCATCTTTTTTTAAGTGACACCAGTAGATTTAGTGTATCAAGTGTCTCTTGGCTAAGGTTGCATAGTCTTCACCTCGGTTTCACAAGCTGAAATAAAACTCACTCTCATATTGTGAGATACASCAGGGACAGATCCATCCCAAACTCTTGGCAGTGGTTGGTAATTGTTTGCAGTTTGCAGCCACTCGTGCGTTTTTTTAATCTCATGCTTGATAGATTCAATTAACTCCGAAAACATCAGGTTTGTTTTTATTTATTTTTTTTGCACTTGTCTTGTTTGTTTGTTTCAAATAGATTAAGAATTAATGCATTATTTATGTTATGGAATCAATGCGGTTGGTCGTGACCCAGGCCTGGGATTAATCAGAGTTCTGCAGTTTCTCCTAATGACCACACGATGGCAGCACATGACAGCTGCTGGGTGATGAAAGGTCTGAACAGCAGAGCACTCTACAGAGTTTAATTAAATGGTTCACTCTATAGTCGTTTCAAGTTTAAATAAATAAACAAAATCAAAATAGCTGGAAAAAAACTTATATCACCAAGACAGTAACCATCCTGTAGGTGAGGGTGGTTAGTTCTGATCCTGAGTTTTGTCACTTGTTGCTAAGTGGTGTTAAAGCTCTGTCCTCCTGGCTTAAAATTATTGGAACAAGTCAAATTATCTTGTTTTTGTTGTATACTGAAGACATTTGAGTTTAAGATTCAAAGATGAGCATGAGACAAAAGTTTGAATGTCAGCTTTTATTTCCTGSTATTTGCATGTAGATGTGTTAAACAATTTAGGACACATCACTGTTTGTAATAGACCACAGCTCCACGTAGAATATATCCTCTCCAGCTAACACAGAATCCACCTGTGCGGGCCGTGCCTCCTCCTCCTCTCAGGACGTTTTGAAGCAGTGAACATCCTTCTGCAGGTTTGTTGAGGCAGCTGGTTCGAAAAGTTCTGCCAGCTTCAGTAGCTTGATRTTCTTTTGAAAATGCATTCTGACAAATACAGTTTATTCACTTTATTAAGCACCACTCACAAACTTCATCCCTGACCCATTGGCAGCTGTCAGTCAATCACCAAACTACATGCCCCCAAATTAGCAATACACATTCTGATTGGTCAAACCATTTTTTTGCTTGTTTAGTTTTTGTTTGTAGATCGTTATAGTTTTAAAAAAATTTAGAAAAAAGGTGCAGACATTATGAGATTTTTTTCTTTCTGTCGCCTTTCATTTTATTTGTGATTTGTTTTTTTTTATTGTACATAAATTTTGTTAATTTTTAAAGAAATGAATAAATGACAAAATGAAATGAAATGTGAGCCCACTTGGGTTACTATTAATTTGGACCAATCAGCTTTCAGAAAGATGCATCTTTAAAGACTGACAGGAGTGACTCAGCTCTGAACGCACTGCAAAAACAAAAACAAAAAAGTGTTTTATTAAAAAAAAAAATCTGTTGCTCCTGGCTTTATTTTTCAGCATAAGGAATGTCATATATGGCACGTGAGCATGTGAAGTCAGGAAAATGCATGTCTCACGCTCATTGCGCGAGGCTTGAGAGCTCTGTTCCTTACAAATGTGGCATCATCTAAAAGGG
>NW_013952646.1:161292-163867 GCF_001266775.1 Austrofundulus limnaeus | reverse complement strand
TATATATGTATATGTATGATGTATGTATGTATATGTGAAATATTAAATGGTTGTTTATTCTGACCACATCATATTGAATTTTTGTAAAAAAAAATCATTTTTTCACACTAAAATACATAGTTTAGGGGGGCTTTAAAATATTTTAGGGGGGGTCCAGTGACGCCAATGTCGACTGCTATGTTCTGTGTTCCTTATTTCCTACATGTTGTCACAGGTTGTTCAGAATGGTTCTTCAGTCTGGTTCAGTTTCTGAAAACATCTTCATCTGCCACACCTAAAAATACCCTCCATGTTTGCAGAGTGGGTATACACCACCCCCCTCCCCCCCACGTGCAATCTGCAAATATCAAACACCTGAAACGATGAAGTGAAATTAAACAGACGAGGCTGAGAGGTTTAAATTTGTGAAAAGAGGTGATTAACAACAGACGGGTGTGTTATTTAAACACCTCAAATGAAATGAGAATCTATGGAGAGGGGGGAAAACACAGCGTCAAGCTGCCYAGCWAACCAAGAGGAATGATTTCAAACCRCCCCCTCCTCACCTCCTGTCTGATCTATCCCAAAAAAAACCCCGAGCTGTTATTAACACTGACCCTACAGAGTGTCTGAATTCTCAGGACCGGCAGTGAGTCGAGCCAAACAGGAACGTGAAATAGCAGCAAAAGCATCCACTAATCCCTGCTGCCAGCTCCACGAATCACACACACTCTCTCTCTCTATCGCTTTGTTCTGTCTGAAATAACTTCAGCTCTGGATTCCTCAGCTGACTCGAAGAACTACTACAAATTGTTCAAGAACTGAGGCGAGACAACAGCTGATTCTTCTTCAGGTTTTGAAGAAACACCCACCGAGGTCCTTACAATAAACAATCAGGAAGTGGATGAGCAAAGCACTGCATGCRCAAAAACTTGCCATGAAATATTAGGTGCTAACAGATCATCTGCTTATCCGTAAATGCAAAAATGAGAAGTTATCAGTGAGCAATATTATTTTTAAGCCATGTTTAAAATCCACATAGGTATCAGTAAGGAAGGAAATCACAAGGTAACATAAAAAGAAGGGAATTTTTTCTTCTAAAAATGCATGGTTTTGTTGTCAAATTCATACAAACTGTAGACCCAATCTGACAGACCCAATCTGACAGATGTAGGCATTTACTAAAAATAGATGGCCTGACGTCGGCGATTAGAGTGAGATTTGACAAGTCTAATCCAAAAAGAAGACTAAACATAAAAGGACGGACATCTCAGCAGCTTCAGTTTTGTTTTTTGTCTTTTCTTCGTACCGCAATGGCACCTCGCTCACCACCGAAGGTGAAGGCAGATTTATGTTTAACTTTAATTTATGTATTAACTTTGTATGACTGTTATCAAAATGTCTCACAAACTACTGAATGGATTTGAATMAAAAATTCAGAAAGTAATAATTGAGTGTGCGTTCACAGTAAATTAACTTTTGAATTAAACCCAGACCAGAGGTAGAAGGAATACTTCTCTGACCTTCTCAATCCCATGGGCATGTCTTCTATAAAGGAAGCAGAGTTTGAGGACTTTGGGTTTGGTCCATCCATAACTGGGGCTGAGATCGTTTAAAAGCTCCACTGTGGCMGGGCTCCAGGTATGGATGAGATTGCTTTGATTTCCTCAAGTCTAGGGTCCTCAAGGAGTCATGAGGGTTTGCTAATCTAGTCTAGGTGGGTTTTTGTGGACTTAAGAGATAGCATTCAACTGTGTTCCCCGAGGTGCACTGTCAGACCCCTTCAGAGTTGGAGCAGGGATTGACAWAASYGTTATTTAGGTTGTCCGAGAAAACCYATTTTCATTTCTGACAACCAGGTCCCGCCTCCTGGTTGTCAAGAAAAGAAGATGTAAATTAAAGYTCTCCTCSGCGATAGTTGACCAGGAGAAAAAAAAATCTCCAGATTTAAAACTGACAGTTTTTTTCAACCAATGGAGAGAACTACGGTCAAAGTTTTACCCGATCAGATCAGAGCAGGGCGTGTCATGCTGTGTGACTGACAGCGGCTGCGAGGAGTTGCAGCCTCGAGTCAGAATGCTGAGGAAAAGTGTAGACTGATTGTGTATCCTAACCCTAGTCTGGCATTTTGTCTCCCCCTTTTCTCACTTCCCACAGCCTTTAGGAACATCCGAGAGTAGGGGTGACATGGTTTCAAAGAGGGCCTTCCCCCACTATGGCATACTCATGTTATTTCATAACATATGGATCAGTACTTTTCAATTGGTTGATAAAATATGCTCCATTAAGCGCTTTTTTTTAGTTGGGTGGGGTCACTGCAATTTAAATAACATGTATGCTTAATGTCCAGAATGTTCAAAACGCCAATTCCTGGAGAAATAAAAAAGACGTTTGGCAATGACAGTTGAGTCATTTTCTCTCTGTCTACAAGTGGGACATTTTGCTCACCACTACCTTCATTGGTCATCAATAATTTGACTTAAAGTGGGGACAAATGCATTTAGTTAGCCACCAATTGTTCAAGTTCCCCCACTTAAAAAGATGAGAGAGGCCTGTAATTGACATCATAGTTAGACCTCAACTATGAGACAAAATG
>NW_013952646.1:153021-157718 GCF_001266775.1 Austrofundulus limnaeus | reverse complement strand
TAAATAAATAAATAAATAAAATAAACAAATAAATAAAAAAGGAAAAAAAAAGACTTTGATCGGTCAGCATGTTCCAGTTCTTTTTTTAAATTATTTTTAGCTCATGGTCAACCTTAACACAATTTTGGATGTTGAGCGTCTTCAGTGACACTTCTGAAAAATTACAGCGGTGGGCACAGCTAATACATAACTTGTTCACATTCATTCTCTAACAGACCAGATAATTCTGACTCATGGTTTCCGTTTTCAGGCCAAAACCAGAAACTACAATTAATTTTGAACAGAAACTGAAGAAGAATTTGTCGAGGAAAAAACAAAATCCACACTAACAACCATTGTTAAAAAGTCAGAATATATATTTTTTATGTTTTCCTGATATTTTTTGCAGCTAGGACGTCAGATTATTTCCAAAGTTTGTTGCAAAATTTAAAAATGTGAAAGAAGACACACATCTTCTGAGGCACACAAATATTAGTTCTAAATTAGCAGAAACACGATTTTGAAGGCTGTAATTTTTAACACCTTTTTTATACTCCCATCTCTGCACTTCCTGTTTATGAGCTGTAGCTCTGTGTCCTGGCTTTATTCTTAGACATAGTGGTTGTTACCCAACATGCAATGCACTGTGATGTGGTTTGACATTCTCTATTTTTACAAATTTTATCTCTAAAATGTATCTAAACACTTATCTGTTACCTATGAAGCAATCTGAGTTGTGTTGACTTGTTGAAGTTTAGTTATTATAAAATTAAAACCACTAACTGGAGGCCTGAGTCAGAGGGATAGACAAGAGAAATGAACACTAGAAACAGWCAAGCTAAAAGGCAGAACCCAAGCACACCAATAATGTGCAATATTAGGGCTTTAACTTCTGCCATATTTTTTACCAATTTAGCTGTTGTTAGAACAAAGACATTTGTGTAGTGGTTTAGGTATATTAAGCTAAACTGAAATGTATTATTAAGTTGAAACAACATTTAAGTTAAACTGACAAAGATTTATGAGTTGRAACAACTTAACACGGTGTAACTCACAAATTTATGTCAGTTTAACTTAACACTTACAGTACATTAATCAAATAATAAACATTAATCAAGATAACTTGATAATGTTTTTTTTTACTGAACTTAAAATTTTAAGGCAGCCCTTTACGACAGAAATTCAAGTTGAGCCAACTAGCTTCTTTTTACAGTGTAAATCAGGGTGCCCAAACTTTTTCCCTGAGAGGGCCAAAATKAAAATCTACCCAAGGGTTGYKGGCCAAATGCAATAATATATTAGAGGAAATGCAAGTACTACTTATGTAAAGTGTTTTTACTTTTTATGATTAAGCTAGGAGCCAGTGCGGTGGCCCACGTTTTGTTTGTTTGTGTTTTTCATCCGTACACTTTCTAGGGACATATAAGTTGATAAAATTTGAGTATTTTTAGGTTGCTTTTGTCTTTTTTCTTTTTTTGCTTCTGCTCTCAGAGAAGTAGAATATTTTCCTTGCCTTCCCTTATATTCCCTTGCTGCTTGGGAGCCTCCTTTATATTTTCTTCCAAAACCAGAAATTATGGAATATTTTATTTTTATGGATTTGGTTAGCTGGTCTCCAAATAAAATTTTGGAACTTTTTTTTTCACGGGGGGACATGTCAAAGATGGGACCTCTGTTCGACTGGGACAACTAGCTGGATATATACAGTATTTGGATTCTGATCACTGGATTTCTACAGATTGGCTTGGTGATCTCCTGGTGTTCTGCAAAACAGCATTGGTGGCTATTCAGGCCATTTCCTGGCTGCCTGACCAAAATGAAGGATTTCTGTGCTATYAGCACTCAGACTCATGCCCTGTGTGAGCTGGGACTCGGTCTGCAAGCGGTTCTTGCTGAGGGTCGCGGGCCAACTGCGGTCCCTGGAAATCACTGGCCAGATGGAATTGATCTTGGAGAAGCTGATAGCTCACACTTTTTGTCTGATTGGATTCACCACATTGGGATGTACCAGCAGAAATTAAGGCAGATGGAAAATTATTGTCTGCCTGACCAAAAACATTTTCTTCTGTTCCCAAACAACTGAGATTGGGCTCTCCCCCTACGTGGCCTTGAAGGGCTTTGGATCTAAATTTTACTGGATGTTTACGTTGACTTGAGCACCCCCCCCCCCCCCCCACACACACACTCCCGTCTGTAATTTGATTCCTGAAGGCAAGCTGAAGGCTGCACAGAGTGAACAATCAACATCATTATTCTGAACTATGGCAGGGTGGGTTTTTTGGGGACTAGATTATTCGGGCTCATTCTACAGATATTCACACAAGTGCATACAGCATTCATGGCTTCAGATACACTCCCCTTAAACTCACTTACTTCTCTGGCTAATAAATGTGCTCTTGCTCTGCAGAGGTTTTTTTCTATAAACACCATAGTGTGTCACTTTTTGTTGATATAATTTGATGTTTTTTCCCTCATCTATCCTTGTGTGGTGTTTTGTTTTTCTTTTGAGGATAAGGGCAGCGCCTCTTACGGCTGCACGACCCAGGCATCTGTTCTCCCATGTTTGTTTGTATTGTCTTTCTCTAAATGGGTTGTCCTGAACTGTATTTTTGTTGTGCTTAACAGCGCAATGACAAATAAAATTCTCTTTTAAATTCTCTCTCTCATAAAGTTTTCAAATCTACATGCTTAAATCTAATCTAAATATCTCACTTGGTTACTTATATTTCATGGTTAATCTTAATATAATTCAATGGCAAAAGTCGGCACCATAAGTGAAAACCCTTATTTAGTTATTGGGCTATTGGATGTAATTATTGTGCATAGAAATGCAGAGTTTCTACAGAGGATGACAGGCAATTAAAAAAACCACTGGCGGGTCAAATCAAATGGCTTGAATGTTTGAAGAAAAACATATTAAAGACAGCCATGAATATAAACAATGAGTAAAGAGAGCAACWGAGTGAGCAAATGTGGCCATTTTGTCCTCCAGCAGTAAGCTTCTAGCAGCAGGTAGCTCAGGGAACCCAAGTCAGCCTGAAATCTAGGACTGATCAAAAATAAAGTCTTAAACTTCATCTTAAAAGTAGAGGTGGATAGAAACTGGAAGCTAAGGAACTTTAGGAACTGCAAGTAAATCTGCAGTCTGAACATACATTACATTTTTTCCAACTCTTTGTTTTTAAAACAAATACACTTTAAATATTTTTTAAAAAAATAAACACAATTTAATCCATTGGTCCACTGCCTTCAGTCATCCTCTACCTAACTTTTAAACTTATTTTTGTACTGCTCCGGTGTTCTTCTACATCTAAAAATATTCTAGACTCAGGGTTGGAAGAGTAATGTATGTCCTCCTGCTCCTTACTGTCCTCTTTTCTTTTATACTCTCCTCCTCCTGGGAAAGACACAATTAGTGTTGACACTGTAGGGTAAGAATGAGGTCCCAAAATCACTGGAATTGTTCCAGGTAGGGGTTGAACTCAAAACACTTGAGTGTTGTGTTCATTGTGTAGACTAGCTCACCTGTTGTACAGGTACATATTTTCTTTTCTGACTGTGAGTGGATTCTGTTTTGCTAGAATAATCAATATAAATAATTAGGGCTGTCAAATGATTAAAATTTTTAATCTATGCCCATGCAGCAATAAAATTAATCAGAGCTAACTCGATTAATTTCACAGCCCTATAAATAATTAATGYGCTATTTCTGCTGTTTATTGGTGTTTGATCTAAGACAGAACAATACTTCATGTGTTCATGTAATCTGAACTTATACAAATTAAATAGTATTTTATTATTATTTGCTTTTCAAATATTTCATGTGAAATCTTWGAGCAAAGCAGATGATGCAACTCTCAACGCAGATGTCGGATAATTAAATGTAAATTATTGTGGCCCCTGCATGCGAAGCAGAGGTCATGTTGTTTTCATACTGTTTATTTATTTGTTAATTTTTTCAGAGATTTTTGGTCTCTCTCTCTCACACACACACACAGGACTGAACTGTACTGTATTGCAACAGGAAGTAGGAGGTCAATTTGTCTGTTTTGATATGACTGAATGTCAGGATCGCCACACATCTTGCATTTGAACAAAACTTGTTCACAGATTTCGCTTTTGCATTTTTCTACTATCAACTTTGTTTACTGTTCAACAGCACCATTTCTAGATGCCTGCAGGCTGCCGGAGACTCCTTTGACTCAGCTTTCGGAACGTGCCATCCCATCACATCCATCCATATAATGTTAGTGATCGTATCACACTAGCAGGAGGCTGTAGGATGATGGGATTCAACAGGCAGTCTATTTAGTCTTACTCATTGAGAACATCAAATGTGAAAAACACTTAAATTATTGGGAAAAATCCATATAGCTCATAATAAACATGTCCATCTATACAACCATTTTATTTATTACCTGTGTTTTTCTTTCCAGGTTGTGGAGTTTGCTGCTGTCTATCTCTATGTGAGAGGTATTTCTGATTTGGGCTGTTGCTAGTGTCTCCATGTTTMTYGATCATATCAACTCACTGTTGTTCCATTTCTGAGTGGAAACAGCTCTGCAAAAAGACAAATTTCTTTTCAGATTTGCATTGTTTTTATTCTGAGGGCAGTGCAGTGGTACAGCTAATACCTCTCAACTAAAAGGTTGCAGAATCAAGTTCAGGCCTGTGACCTTTCTGGGTAGAGTGTGTTATCCGTATAAGCATCCTTTACT
>NW_013952646.1:137217-152686 GCF_001266775.1 Austrofundulus limnaeus | reverse complement strand
GTCCTGTGCTGGACTACGAACCTGTCCAGGGTGTCCCCTACCTCTCAGTAGCTCTCATCTGAAGAAAAACWTTTTTGAAAGGTATGCAAACTTTGTAATCCTGGAGAATGAGTTGTACTAGAACTGGATTATTGATTTCTTAAGCTGATCTGTGTCCACTTATATTGTGGGAAATCATCAACCCCCACAAGCTTGAAGCTTTGCTGCTTCCAAAAAGATGACCAGGTTTGTTGTCTATGACTAATATCTGCAGTAACATTATAGCTAATTTTAAATTAAGAACAAATACATACGTGTGTAGAGTTGTCATTGCTAACATATCAATTTAAAATAACAAGTATTTGTGTGCATGTTGTGCTCAGTCCCTGGCTTACAATAAACAACGCTAAATTTAATTTCTCAGAGTTCACTGATCATTTAGCAAATCTAAAAATACTCATGCTTTATAACGTCTAGCAAAAGGAGCATTAAATGAATCCCAAGCTGTGATTCACAAGTAATTCAAAGTCAAAGCTGCTTCGATGAAATAACCCAAAAATGTTCTAAGTCTTTTGCCGATGCTTCATTTTTTTTATCAGCAAAAGGTGCAAAAAGAAAAGTTTTTTTTTCCAATCCCAAGATCTCCCTACTTTTCTAATTAGTTTTCCACTGAGTGCCAAATTCTTGCACAAACCAGTGTAATTTTATTGTATTCCTCCTTATGTTCAAACACAGCAATACTTTTTATAACATTGCTGAAAAAGCTGTTTGGTGAAAAGAATGTGCTCCTTTTAAATGTAAAACGGAGATATAATGGTTACGTTTCGTTTGAATCCTAACCATAAATATTTCTTGCTGAGCTGTTTGCATTTCTTAATGATTATATAAAATCTTATATAAAGCAGATGGAGAGTAAAAGAAAAGTTCAAAAAGGCAACCTGCATGTGTTATGGCTGATCACTTCAGGGCTGTGGCTGATTTAGTGTAATAAAAACATAACAGAGGACAAACATCTGCTTGGTGTAAAACTAAACTTTGTTTCCTGAGCTTTGACACTTCTCCAAAAAAACAAAAAAAAAACAAAAACAAACATCTGCCCACATAACTGAACTTAAGTCAGTGAGCTGACCAGGAGCCTGCTGTTCCCTATAAAGAGCTGTAAACTTAACATGACCACTTTAATATTTAGTTTGATTTATCAGTAGTCACATCGCGCAGTATTCTGCAATATGATGCGTTACAATGAAATATGATGCAATTCGATTACACTTTATTACCCCTTGAAGGRAATTTGTTTGGATGATGACAGGACTGCACAACCCCTGTATTACCAAGAGAGAAATTATGTCAGAACCTATTCCATTTTTAAKWYGGCATTTAAAATTTGAATTAAAATGGGGAGAWTTTTTTATTTTAATGATTAGGATTGCATTTTGGCAACTTCATTTTGTCAGCAGCCACGATGTTATGCATTTAAAGTAAGTAAATCCCGATGGAGAAATTAGTTCTCTGCCTCTTTCTATTGTACTTGTGGGCACACAGCAGAGGGATGCCATATAAGACAGCAGGTGGGGGCGGGGCAAATAAGGGTTGTCCACCCACGTTTTTGTTGTCAGTTTGGGGAGTTGAACCAGCAACCTTCCAATGACGGACTCACCTTTTTCAACCTCTGCGCCACAAGAAGACTGTGTTACCTGTCCAACAAAACKTTTTGCACCTATTTGAGCATGAACTGCTCATAAATGTTCTGAATGAAGATCTTATTAGTCTTTCATTTCACCTTTAGGACAGTTGTACGAGGTTCATCCATATTAAGACCTCTTCCCACAGGATGACAGTCAGATATATTCAAATGTATTTTCAGGGTTTGGGCAAAGTGTGCAATTTAAAAGGAGACATGCAGGAAAATTAACTTTTTTGGTCGTTAAATACATTTTGTTGTGTACTTGGAGTGGAGTCTTTAGTAGTGCAGAAAATATGAATTTAGTCTCTTCTGGTGTTTTGTAGATATCTTTATGTTCTGTTTTGTGTGACTTTTTTTCAGTTTTCTCAGACTCCCTCTACATCACATAAGGCTGGATGGACAAGTCTTCCATTGCTGACATATTTTAATTAATTTTAAAATAAAAAGCCTTTGCTATATAGTTTCCTCTATCCCCTAGCATACTAAAATGGACTACTCTGGAAGTCTCCTTTGATGAACCTGCCTCAGAATGAGTTGGTCTGAGTCACTTATCAGAAAGTGGGTGAAAGAGGGGCTTGTGGAGTTACAATAAGGAGAAATGCAAACCAAAGCATTGGAGTTCTACTTTATATAGACCCCAGCTGAATCATTTAAATGTGAAAAAAATTAAAGCATGACATTTCCTTTAAGCAAAAACTAAGCGAGGTAGTAGAGCTGAAGAAGTAGCAGTCATCATCAACACATCCAGAGATCTAAAAATGTTCTCGAGAACTAAACTTTGGCATGAGCAATGGGCGRTGAGTATTCCTTCAATAAATGCTGTTAATGCCATAGGCATAATTTGCAGGGGGGTTAGGGGGGTTACGACCCCCACAATAATTTGATCCAGTCAATATAACCCCCCCCCCCACCCCCAATAAAATGGCATCATTTGCTCAAACACAATAGAAATTAACTGGTTAAGTAGACAGATGCAACTCTCTTGTTGTCTTTAGGTAACTTTGACTTGATTTAAAAATGTACAATGTCGTTTTCAAGCATACCCCCCCAATGSTAGACTTAAAGTTACGCCCTTGGTTAATGCATGCTTTTTGTGAAATATTTGGGTCAAAACTCAGATTTTAGGAGAATTTTCTAGATGTGAAAAACCCACCAACTTAAAAAAACAAGATGTTTGCAAAAAATGTACAATAATATAAATAAAAAAAATACACAGTGAGGAAGACAGTAATAGAATTCAGTTTTGAGTGCTAATAATTCTCTTCAATCCTAAGTATTTGGGCTTGCTTCCATAAAGAGGACTAACATGAATGATTCGTTAAAATAATAATGAATGGGCTTCTATGAATGAACGCGCGCTCGGATATAGAGGAAGTAGGGCGCACCCCGCATCGCTCCGCGCGCGCGGCTGCTTTTCCGGGTCGCGGCCACCAAGCGACAGCAGTGTTTCTCCCTGGGAGTGAAGTCGCTCGAGCTCTCCGCTTGTGCTTGGTCACATGCTGATGAAGGTTTTTGAAGTGAAGCTTCATCACCCGACAAAAAGTGAATGGCACGCGGGAGCGCGAGTGAGTCCGAGGCGCGCAGAGAGCAGGGTTCTACCGGGCAGCTTCCAGAGAGAGAAAGAAGGAGAAAAAAGAAGAGTGGAAGAGAAAGGATGAAACCAGTGAGAGGTTACAGTTTGGAACCACCGGCGTCCACTTTGCTTTTCGGGACTCGCGGAGGGGGAGCGCGCGTGCAGGGTTGAATTCGGGCTCAGGTGGTGGTGGGGGAAAAGTTCCGCAGCTGTGTACAATGGTGATAAATGAGTCCCACCTGAACAACTCGTCGTCGGCAGAGTCCAGTGGCACCGCGTGGAGCCGCCCGCCGTGGGTCACCACAACTTTGGGCTGTTTTCTTATCTTCACCATCGTGGTGGACATCCTGGGCAACCTGCTGGTTATCTTCTCCGTCTATCGCAACAAGAAGCTCCGGAACGCAGGTGAGAAAACGAAACCAAACAACAACATAAACATAAGCCATGAAGGA
Source organism: Austrofundulus limnaeus (assembly GCF_001266775.1). Taxonomy (NCBI): domain Eukaryota; kingdom Metazoa; phylum Chordata; class Actinopteri; order Cyprinodontiformes; family Rivulidae; genus Austrofundulus; species Austrofundulus limnaeus. Next base: position 148,998 of record NW_013952646.1, on the reverse strand, counting down.
CACCTTTAGCTATAACTGTAAGAAAACATTTAACAAGTCAGATATTAATACAACCTTTTGTCGTCGGATCATTTTAATGGTTCCTTAGGGATAAAAAAAAAAAAAAAAAAACACCAGGTGCGCGCTCATAAGTCTGTTCCCTGTTTAGATTTTTTTGACGTTATCAACTTTGTCAGTTTTATGTTACAAACTTTAAAGATATTTTTAAGCTTAGTTATACTTTTAGTGCATTTTTCTTTTCTGGAGGCAGAGAGTCTATAGACACCAACTTTCTGGTCTGTTTTTGAGCGTGATCAAATTAGTTTTTACTCCACCAGGTAGCTCAGTTTCTCTGACCCGACAACAAAATGTTACAACCATAGGCGTAATTTGCAGGGGGGTTAGGGGGGTTATGACCCCCACAATAATTTGATCCAGTCAATATACCCCCCCCCCCCAATAAAATGGCATCATTTGCTCAAACACAATAGAAATTAACTGGTTAAGTAGGCAGATGCAACTCTCTTGTTGTCTTTAGGTAACTTTGACTTGATTTAAAAAATGTACAATGTCTTCAAGCATAACCCCCCCAATGGTAGACTTAAAGTTACGCCCTTGGTTACAACACCCGGCAGGAAGAATAAATAAATAAGTTGCCACTTTTGTTGTTTCAGTTGTTTAATTTTGTATGAAATGACTAAATCACAGACACGGCACAAAACTGTCAAAATCCCAACCTTCTGGCATTAAGAAACAATTWAAAAAAAGAGTTGCTTTTTAGGTCAAGTAGAGGGGAAAAATTGAATCATTATAATTTAGCAGTTTTTAAACCAACACCAACGCCATATTAAATCTGCTAATTATCCTGAAAACAAAACAAAACAAWACAAAAATTGTGCACACCTGCAGTAGCTGTTGCACAAAGCATGAATTATGGCTGCAACATGAGAGATGTCTCCTGAACCAAAGGAGAAAATTATGGAGATGGATTAAGAATGCAAATCGTCACACAATAATGCAAAAAAAAAAAAAAGATTATTAGAAGGGTTGACCCTGGTCAGCTGAAAAAAGGAAAGTGCACTGGTCAAAAACACGTTTGTGAGCCATCTGTAAGAAGTTGTCCAAAATAAATGAGATTTACACGCAGAAAAGTCAAATAAATCACATAATAACACCCAAACAAAAGGAAACAAGGTGACAGTGGGTTCAAGAAAAGCAATGGAGGACTGTGGGTGACTGGATGACCGTGTTATGTCAGGTAAAGACAGGTCAAGTCAATAAATACCAAGATCTAAATTGTAATTTTGGACACTTCTCCATAAGCTGACAGGTTGTTTGGTGATGATAAAGCATCTTGGCTTTGGGCAAAGGACATGAAAACCTTCAAGAAAGACACATGGTCAACAGCATGGCCTACAGATATCTCAGTCCATCCTAAAAACCTCTGGTGGAAATGAAAGAAAGCGGTCAAAGACAAGGCTTTAACCTTCAAAGCTGATTCAGCAGCAATAAGAGGCAGACTTTTGAAGAGCACGGCTCGTCATTAGTGGGGTCCATGTCATTGAGAATTCAAGCAGTGGTGRTGAAACAAAGTACTAACAGTGGTTTTCTTATGATTCCATTTTTTTTCTCTATTTAAATGAAAAAGGTGATTGTGACTGACTACAACAAACATATCTTTGTTTTTGGTTTCTTAATGCCAGAAGGCTAGAGTTTTGAAAATTGTAGTTTTGTGGCACATCTGTAATTTATTTATTATGTACAAAATTAAACAAACACTAAAAAAAGCATCCTCCAACTGAGGTCATTCCATAAATCTTGCCAGGGGTTGTACAATTAATATTCATACATGTGTGGATGGGTGGGCAGGGGTAAAAATGTGTCTGCCTTGCTTTGTGGAGGTGGTAAAACTTTGATGGCTTAATTAAACACCAGTCAGGTTCTTCTAGATCGAATTGTAGTACAGAGACCGCACTTATTTAAGATTAGAAATGAGCTAATAAGAATACTGTGATTCCTTCATTTCATAAACAGTTTGATTTGATAGAGAGATGAAGATAACTAAAGTAAAATGTTACGGGTTGCACAGTATCGTGCAAAGCGCCCATAACTTTGCAAGGATCAGACGATGATCAAGCACAAACTGCTTTTTTTGTCTTGTTCACAAGTTAAACCAAATACAGTAGATTAAAAGTTATTTATAAAGGTTTAAAAAAGGTTGCTTTTTATTTTGTAACTAAGAGTTTTAATTTGTGAAAGTATAAAACAATAAAAATGACACATCTAATACTTTATAAAAGTGGTTCTGGTTGTTAGGAAGTCATAATAAAGCAGATGGTTTTTTAAAATAACAGCTCATTTATGTTTGTAAGATTTCCTATTGTTACTGATAAAACTTTACAGATTGTTGAACATTAGTTTTTAAATTCTGATGATCTTGTAGAGAAGTCTGATTTTTGATGATCAAACTGAAATAAACTTGAGCCTATTTGCTTTTGTTTTTTTTGTTGGTCACTATGAATACTAACCCTCCTGCTGCCCTTGGGTCAAAATGACCCCTGAGATCTCAGTAAAATGCTGGCTTTAACACCAGATGTGTGTGAGCTGACAACACACTTCCTCTGGATCATGCCTCTGGAGCTCTGTCTCAACTTTCCATTCAGCTTTCCAAAGACGTGCATGTCTAACCCAAGGCTCCTCTAATTTTCTTTTCAAGAATCCACTTTCAAATTGTGTGTGCATCGACAGACGTATCGATTGATATAAAATCAGTTCTGGTCAGGCCTTAATCTCCATTTTGTTTTACCTGATTTAGAAGGAATCCAGTGCTCCAGACAGTTGTTTGACTTCACCTGTTGAAAAGTGAAAGTTGCCGTGTATTTTAACGGTTTCRTTTTTCCACGCAACATCAATTTAATTTCCTTTTTAGATGAAAACACGCACGTCTCCTTTGTGGATAAACATTAGGGCAGATTTTCTGGCATGTGTTAAACATTAGAACCTGCCCGTCAGTCTGTCTAGAAGAGGCTGCATTAAAGAGCGAGTAATGAAGTGTCCCGAATGGAGGACCTGGCAGGCAGCGTGGTCACATATTGCAGGTTGCAGCAGAACTTCTGTTGTCTCTGCATGACCAAACCCTCTGCTGGTGCATGAAATAACCAGCGATGGCGCAAGCCAGCAGCCAACAACACATATGAGCAGCTCTGAGCTGCACGGGTGCACACAGTCAGGATAGTGAATTCATCTCATTGCCAAAAAAATACATAAATAAATAAAAAATAAATAAATCTGCTAGTTCTGCAGCTGATAAAGGAATGTCTAGTTCCGTGCTGAAGAGAAAATAAACCAGAGCAACACTTATTGTCTTGGATGACATTTTGTCTGTTTGTTCAGAGTGAAATRTTAGAAGCTGGATTATACAATTCATTTATTGCTTTTCTAAGACAACACAATCTGAGAGCTGGGTGTGATTCAGTGACCATGGGTTTCACAAGGCTGAATATTTCTCTATTTTTGTAGTCCTTTTGGTAGAAAATGTCAAGTTTTTTTTCTTTTCCTCGCCACATTTGCACGCGCACAGCCAGAGTCAGTAAACACACAAGCACAAAAACCAGGAGGCGGAGTGCTTGTCATGTCTGTTAAAGAATAAAACAAGGTGCCATTTAAAGTCTGCAGGCAATTTATTTAATGAACCGTGGTCGTCGGGTTAGACTCTTTTAAGAACTGTCATGTTCTTTCCTGTCAGTGTCATCTGCACTTTAATGCAGTTCTAAGCTTTTATTGTCTGGTACAGGTGAGCCAGTGCTAGATATGAACTTCTTTCAAAGTTTAATCATGTATTTGCCAAATTTACGTTCCCAGATGGTCATAAGATCAGCCCTCAGCGGTCACTACGTCTGTCAGTGTGGTGGATGTCCACTTTCATCCATCCTCTGCCAGCATTTAATATTCAGTCAATGAAGATTGTTTTCATAATTATCTCTATTAATCAGTCGGCCATGATCACGATTTTCCTCTTATGGTTGCTTCGGCTACCCTGAACCAATCTGCTGACAAAACTCTAGCCCATCCAAAATGTTCAAAGCTACTAACATGATCTTTCTTCCTCATTATGATGCTTATTTCAGACTTGATTAGATTGTCTACCACTATCTGTGCTAGCAAATAATGATAAAAACACAAATAAGTGTGTAAATATACACATAAATAAAGTTGCAAATGTCATATGACATCTAAATAACCTTTCCATAAGCTCATTACAAAGGATTTGTACTGTCATTTTAAACTGGCAGCTGTAGCCAATAAAGTGGCTGCGTTATCGTGACATTGTAATACACTCAACAGTCTTAACAAAGTTGAGTGACTCCGCCACTAAAAGTTAGTCTGTGTGTCCTTGGATCTGCTTATTGTAGCAGAGCTGTGTGTTTGCAAGTGTAATGCAGTGTTTATTTTCTCACAGCGTTGCGTGACTTGGCTGTTTGCCGGCACACTAATTTTTCACCTCCTGTATCGGTTACAGTTATTAATGGTAATGAATATTTAGCAGAATTAACGCAGCATCAGTTGGTTATTTGCATGTGATTCTAATTGAAATGAATCTTTCAGCCTTGGCTTCATTGTAACTCAGTGAGCGGAAATTGGCGGAGCTAAACAGAGAGAAAGTTATGAAATGAAAACAGATCCACATCTGTGGCTGTTAAACAGTAGTTGTTGATTTCACAGCTTCCTGTTTTTATTTTCAGAGACCGATACTGTGAGAAACTGTAAGCCGTTGTTCCAAGCCTTTCTTCAGGGGTCTTCTTCATCTGTATCAGGATCTGTTTTTATTGCTGTGATTCAAAGAAGGAAATTTTAGGCTAAATTTGTTTTTCAGTGAATGTTCTTGTTAAGACATTAAAGGGGTGGCAAGTCCTTTTTTTTTCCCACTGAAATGCCGAACCTACGTTTATCTTAACCTTTTTTTTTTAAATATTGCACAATATTTTCTCTGCTTCAAACTAAGTACACCAGTTTCTGTTTAAAAAACTGATTACTGCTCTTTGTATAAACCAACACATCCTTCTGGCACAGAAGTACAAAATCACTGATGGGTAAAGGACTGATTTTAAATTTTTATTGTTACTGAGAAGAAGAAAAAGTGGCCTTAGTAAGGTTACTCTGCATAATGTATTCTGTGCAAGCAGGATCAGTATCAAGTGGCTGTATCATGTGCTCCGGCTTTTGATGACAAGGAAGCCTCTTTGCAAACCCTGCAGAACTCCCCATGGCTCGCACAGCTCTAGTTTCACAAAAACGAAGGGACACGAGCTATTAATGCAAACTTGGGGCAGTTTGTATGGTGCCTAAAAAAATAAATACTGTTGTTTTATGCGTTTATTGCTGTCATAAATCAGTCAATTGACCTTTTTAAAAAATATTTCAAAAAGGCTTCAATGTCAAAGTGAAAAATGTCAAAGTGAAATCAAATTTCTACAGGTCTAATTAAATAAAAAGATGTAATGGGCAAATAAGGGGAGTTCATAAATATTCCCTCCCTTTTCAAAGAGACTGTCCTGATTTATTTCATCAAAGAAAAAAAGTTTGAAAAGTATATGTTGAGATAGATCCAAAACGCCCTAAAAATCCTCAGGAGTTCTGTTAAATCCATCATGAAGAAATGGAAGGAATATGTGACGTGTAAATCTACACAAGCAGGCTTTCCTCACATAAATGGTGAGAGACCATCAAGACACTTGTGAGCACTCTGAAGGTGTTACAAGTTTCAGCTGTTAGATGAGACAGACTACGAATACAGCTGTTCAGTGTTCTTCATCAGTCTGAGCTTTATGTGAGACTGGCAAAGTATGAGAGACTGAAAAACTTAATACATCTCAAATGTTTGCCAATCTCTTGTTAGGATTTAATGAGCTTTCTTCAACRTTTTATATTAGTGTCTTTGGTTTTAACAGAACTGAGGAAGTTTACAATTGGATTTTTTTTCATCCACTGACTTGTACTTTTCAATTTTTTTTCTGTTTTGTATATATGACAGTTTATATTGACTGAATTATAAAAACATAAAACATCCAAGGGAGTGAATACTTTTTTAAATTTATGTTTATTTTTTATGGGCACTATATTATGTGAAGTTAATATTCCTATATAATATTACTTATATTATTTCCTCCAATTCATTCATCAAAGCTCAATCAAATTGCTTTATAAGCTAAAACCCAAAAGAACAAAWAACTTCTCACCAAAATAATAGTTAACTTCTTAATGATTACATATTTAAATTTAAGTGTTGGTTTTAAAATTTTTTTTGTGATATTTAATACTCCTTGATGTGTGACCTTTAGTATTTGATCTGCTGAAAAGAAAATTCTTCTGTTTTTTTTTTCTGTAAAGTTGTAAGGTCAAGAGGGCCAAAATTAGGACTATTGCGCACTACTGTTGTGCTTTGCGTTAACAATATTGCATCACAGCTTTGCAGGAACAGGAACCAGTGACGCTGATCAGTGAGAGAGGATTTAAAACAGTAATTCTTAATGTGCGTATATCATTTCCTGTAAGTCTCTTATCTTATAGCAGGGAAAGGACCATTTATGTCGCTAATGATTAGTTACTGCATGAAGTCACTACCACAGTGCTTATGGGTTGACCCTGTTTGTTTTTATGACACAAACATCTGCTGTAGATGTACATCTGATGATTATTTTCTGTACACTTCATTAATTCTGTCAGGTAGTTTAATGAATATATCTGCCTTTTGCCAGCAAGTGATGATATTAAAAACAGAATAATTGTAGTTATAAACTCAATACTGGGGACTAAAATATCAATGAATATATTGTTGGATTTTTAGATGATGGATCAACCTTTTCAAGTTGTGTTGTAATCCTAGTTGATGCTCCCTTGCGTTTTTGCTAGAAATAAAGACTGCTTGTGTGTGTGTGTGGTGTACTTTTAATTTGTGTGGCATAAAAAAATCTAGTTTAAAGACATAAATGGTAGGGCTAAATGAGGTCCAACTTTAGCTGTAGATAAAAAAARTAATAAGTAGGTCCTCTAGATGGGTTCTTCTTTAGTCACGTTTCATCTCTCCTCTAAGAGACTTCTTCAGTCTGATGAGTTTCAGGTGAACTCAGCCTTATAAGCACTACCTCCACCTGGGCAAACAGGTTAGTCACATGCAAAAGAGGGTCATCGCCTAACAATAGACTTGATTAGCTGTAGATATTTTATACTCTATGATGAGGAAGCTCGGTTTGAAAACACCGCCCAGAGGAGGAGTTGATCCCAAAATGTGGTTCTAGGCCCAACCGGTCCTTTTTGCTCTCCTGCCTGGCTGCCTCAGGACAGCACAGGATTTCTCAAACATTCATGAATGAGTCAAAGTAAGACTTTGGGCATGTTTTTCATGAGAGGATAACATTATAACATGATATAAAGCTAAAAAAGTTGATTTTACATGCTATTGCCYCTTTAAAATTTAATTAGAAGCTGCRAGTAAGAACCTAACCCTATGCTATCAATGTCTGAACTGGGATACAGCTGGTTCCTGCATCAGATTCAGTCCCTAACTAATCAGTGTGCATTGCCAATGCAATGCACACTATTGTGATTCGTTTCCCATCCAAGTTATCTCCACTTTGGCATGCTTCTCCTCCTGCATAGTTTGTCCTAGAGCAGCCATTCTAATTTATATCTGTAAAGCTCCTTTGCCAAATGATGGCTATGCCTTTTGGTGCCTGTACAACTTATAGTTTTTGAAAAATTAATGTTTAATAATTCATAATGGGAGTCAATAGAGCCTTGTATTGTTCCAATACTGCCCCCTGCTGTATTTACTCAGTACTGAACCATAGTTTAACAATATTTGATCTCAATAGTTCAGTGGTTACAATACTAATATGATTGTATTTTGATGTTTTACTATAATGTTGTCTTAATACTGCTCTATTGTTGTAATATTATGCAGTTTAGTGTCAATAATTGWATTGGCAATGTGGCCTCTTTCTGCACACATACAAACCAACCCCTGGCACCACCCTTGGCCACAGCTCCAGTGGTCTAATCCTCAGTGCCATGGACTTTCATGTGGGAGAACAGGGTTCAAAACCCAGCTAAASCAAATTTAACAGAAAATCTCTACAAACTTCATATTGTCACACAATTACCCTTATTGCAAACACCTGCTGGCTTGACAAGCACAAGCTGGTGTAGAAAACACATTTGAACTTGGTCACAGTTCATTCTGCAAGTCCACTGCTGCAGGCAAAGCCATGCTGCAATGACATGCTACATGGCAATGCACATTTGTTTTTACATCGTAAAAACCCATGTCTAGTATTTAATTACTTTCACTGACTGGATGAAATTAAGTTGGGGGCTTGATTTGGCCCAGGGACCACCAATTGACAGTCACTGTCTTGGCAATTCTTGCTTTAAATCTATAGGCAGGAGATTTCTGAAGTTTCTACATTATGAATGAAGCACTTTCAGCTCTATGTCGAGGGTAGGCAGAGTTTAAGTGGTTTTTAGATTTAGACATTGTAAGAGCCTCAGTGAGTGGAAAAAACACAAGTTGGAATGTGTTTGCACATGTCCTCGCACCCTGGACAGGTCACAGGTCCATCACAGGGACACGGAGACAAATGAGACAACCGTCACGCTCTCATTCACACCTAGGGACAATTCAGGGTTGCCAATTAGCCTAACATGCATGTTTTAGGCCTGTAGGAGGAAACCAGAGAAAACCTACGTGTGCACAGAGAGCAGCATATTTCACACCGCTTATTTTATATATATATATATATATATATTTTATTTGATACCCTGAGAAACCTGTTTTAAATTTACACAAACAGTATTTTCAGTCCTGTTTATCTGTTGATTGGCTCCCATGTGTCCTTTTGTTTTTACAGTTCTTTAGATGTGTCAAGGTGCAGAAATCAGAGCTTCTCCGTGGGTTTGCCAGTGTCTGCCATGACGACTGTGATAAATATCAGAGCAGCACAGTGTGGAGGAGCAGCTTAACATTACAGGAACAGCAATAAGAAGGCTCATGGGGTGAAAAAGCACACACTAATTGGGGACCCAGAGCAGCGAGCAGGTCATGACTTTGCAATTAATTAATAGTTTGCCCGAGCTGAATAATTGAACATAGTGTTTGAGGATAAGGATCTTTTTTATTATTATTGTTTTACTCGTGGCTCTCAACTCCCTACCGTCGAATAACGTCTCGACTGTCGGCCAAAGCTTGGGGCAAAGCAGAGTGCCTGGTGGTGTACTCAGATAATTTACGCTCAACATAAGCTGCTTCTTTTGTTCCTGCGTGCTCTTAAGTTTTCATTAATTACATCCTGAAGATCTATTTTGGAAAGATTTGCTGTCAAGAGGCTTTCTGGCTCCTGTAAGGGATTAAAACCCAAACATTTGATTTAATCATCTGGAGAACTCATTAGGTTGCATATTTATATGCAGGTGCAGAAAATGTATGAATGAATGGCAATATATTTGTGTAGCATATTTAAAAACAAAATTGACCAAAATGCTTAATAATTTAACGCAATTCTAAAAATAAAATCCAGGTTAAAACCTTTAAATATCTATTAAGGTCTCATCTACTGGAGTCAAATGTCAAAGACAAAAGGTGGGTCATGAGCAGATATTTTAATATTTCTCCAGAATTGGGGCAGTCACTGCTAAAAACAGCTTAAACTTTTTAAACATGTATTTTAATCTGGATCTTGGAACTCACAAGAAAAAAAAATGTCTGACTGGAGTGATGTTGCAGGTGTGTGAATGTTAAGATCACTTAAACATGAGGAGACTTGACCTTTTAAACATTTAAAAGTWAGCAATAAAATTTTAACATCAACTCAGCAAGGACGCCGGTAGAGAGATGTCAAGACYTGAGTTATGAATTTATATGTTTATCTACCAGTTAGCTGAGCTGTGGTTTTGCACAGTTTCTAAACATTGCAGAGAATACTGCTTTATTCCAACATAAGCAAAAAGCAACAGAAGCAATTGTTTATGTGTGATAGGCATAAATACCTTTTTTTTAAACTGCCAGGAGGAAAAAGCTTGATTGAGGCAATAAGTAAACTGTAAAACATTATTTTTTTCTAATACTGATCTTTCTGTAACGTTGCTACTTTTAGTTATCAGACACAGTGTCTGAGATGGGCTGAAAGATGTCGGCTGTGATAGTCGACAAAAAAGCACTGGTGTCATACAACTCAGGCAAACTCAATACAAGATACAAAAGCTCATCGTTTCTATAGTTCTATTCACTGTCAGTTATTAGCATTTTATAACTTTCAAAAACAAATATTAGGAGTACAAGTCCTGTTAATAAAATACAAATTTTGTTTCTTATCTGGATTACACAAGGTATTGGCAGGCGACACATTATTCAGCTGCATTCAGGCGACTTTTTCAGGGGCGTCTGAGAARGGAACTGACTCAGGGTTTCTTCATTTAATTATGTATGCTGTAACATTCAACTGTTTGTATATTTAATGATGATTTAACTTAAAATTTAAAATACATTAAATTATACTTTAAGCAGCTGTATGTCTGTCTAAAGAAAAGAGCAGTTTTGTTAGAATCTTTGTTTTGTTCAAGCATATTGGAAGTCACAAATCTTCAGGTTTGACACTGAGCAAAAAGGMAACTAAAGCCTCAATAACTGCAGTTCCATCATGTGCAACAACTAAAGTGACAGTCTTTGTGTTTGAAGGATCAAGTTCTATCTAAAACAGAAACTTGTTACAGAGAGAGGCTTTTGTGTACATTCTGCTTGTTCTGGTGTCTGCATGTATTTTTGTTTTAATAGTTCAAGAAAGTGACTGTGAAAAAACAGGAGTCAAATATAATTTATACAAGCTTTTATCAGTTACGTTGGTTTAAGATTGAACTGATTCTTACTTTGTGTAAAGACTTCTGTGGATTGTCTCCTTATTAGAATGAAAGCTTATAATAATCTTGAGGCTTGGCTAGCATTGACAATAAGCCTTAAATCTGATATTTATGTATTCAGCCTGGCAAAGATATGGTCAGACTGCTCTTGTTGAGAGTTTTATGGAAGTATTTGAATGTTTTTTACAACTCAAAACATAAAGAAACTCCAAGAGGTGAAAGAAGACAAAAACTATATAACTTCACAAAGCAGATTGTTAAYATTTGCATAAAATTAATGTGCACTTTACAACATATTCAGTGGATTTTAATTTCCTTGCCTGACTCACACATTCTTGAGGCTTGAGTTTGGAAAATGTTCAAAAGATTTGTGCAACAAACTTTCTGTCAAAATGGTCACCGTGTAAGTCTCGACCCCACCTGAAACCTGTCTCAGGTCAGTGAATCAGTTGCTCCTGAGTATTGCAGACTAAGAATAAGCTCAGAGGGGGCCATGCTTTTGTTCTTGCAAGTCCTAAAACCTCCCTGTTTATACAGTACATCAAACTTCTTCTGTCTCCTCCTCAACACCTTGGCTTTTGACAACTTGTGAAGCTTATTTTATGTTGTCTTTATTTAGAAAACTGATCTTCATTTCCTTCTTAGATTAGTCTTTTAAATCAATTTTATGTTGAGTGACTGTAGCCATGTCATTTTTATTGTCTATTATTCTTTTGAGCCTTTTATACAGTTCAGTTGTTTTATTAATAAAACTGGATTAGATTAGACAATTCTTCATCCACAAAATGTTTTTTTTTGCAATGCATATTGTAAAGCAAGACTTAAAATTATAACATTTTCACTTACCTTATACCTTACCTGGTATACGTATAACTCATTGGGAGACTTTAATTC
>NW_013952646.1:133881-137025 GCF_001266775.1 Austrofundulus limnaeus | reverse complement strand
ATGTATGTATGTATGTATGTATGTATATATAATTTATTTTTTTATTTTATTTATTTATTTATTTGGCAAAAGCACAGTGACCATCTACTCACCCTGGACCACTTCGGCTGAAAATTCAAACATTTCTGTAAGAATAACCTTGTAATCCAAAACTGAAAGCATTGTGAAGATTTATAAAATAATATCCACATGTATTCTTGGCTGTGCTCAGAATAGCTGTTAGATAATCAATCTGGTCAGAGTTGTAGTTAATACTTTTTTTTTTGAAATGCAATTGTAAGTATTCATTTTCCACAATCATGTTTCAAAAGATATGAACTACCCCCCTTAAGTAGTTTTTTTTGGATTTGGTTAAACAAAAAATTAACATTTAATAAGGTTATGTGCAAACTATACAATATTTCTCAATGTCATTCAATTGGTAGATGAAAAAAATTGTCTGTTACAGTTTAACAAGGTTTTTATTTTATGTTTTGAGTGGAAATAATTTTCTCACAAGTGTATAAAACATTTGAACTCGTCTGAGCTCAAATCCATTTTTTCTGAAGCCTAAACCTTGCATTGCTCCATGACTCCATTCATTAAATTTAAAGGAACATTAGAAAGCAAATAAAAAATATGTGATCTGTACTGTACATATAAGCTGCATGTGTTGTATTGRAATCTTTTGGGACATTTGTTGGGAAACATCAGTTTTTTAAAGGTACACATCTCGGAATTCTCTTTTTTATAATGCTCATCTTTCCTCTCTTTCCAAGCATTACACATCCTCATGCAACCGACATTTTATTCCTTATTTTTTCCTTCTCACTTAAATTTGACCTTCCAGGCTTCATGTTTCATGACAACCTGTCTGTTTGTATCACTTTGATCCAACACCCCCACTGTTCTCTTAGGATTTTATGTTGTCGGGCTGCATACCTGTGGAGGAATTCTGCCAATAGCTCTCTGCATCAAACCAGTCAAGCAATGACTTGAGTTTTGCACAAATCCTGTGGATTCCAGATTACAAAATGGCTCGGTGAACAAAATGATTTAAAGCTGTTTATTAGTGTGAAACAATGACCAGCTTCACAGGCTCCAGTTTAATAGGAGCAAGTGTTCGGCATCTATTGGCGACCCCCCGGCCGTTTTCTGTTCACATTTACAGAGAAGAGGGGATTTGCCATCGTTTACATTTCCTACACTACTCCAGCGGCACCCCCTCCCCCCTTCACATTTGCTTGTGCTATTTTGAATCATTTATAATATTATAAAGTGAAAACTTCTTTCTGCTTGATGGAAGCTTTAGATAATTTGCACAGGGAGCTTAAGGCAGTGAGATCAAGTAAAGCCTAATGCTTATCCAAGGGGAAAGATGCACAACACRCTGTAAAGAGCTTACCGTTGAGTTTTAACTGTTTAATTCTTGAGGTTGACTTTTGGAGTTAGGGATGCATACACATTGAAGTCCCATTGGAGAGAATCAGAACAGATCCTCTGCCTTTTAAGGTGCCCTTGAATGAAACATTTGCTCTGYGAATGCTGGTCGACAGAGGAAGACTTTGGTTGGACTCAGCAGCTTCCAGCTGCGAATGTGTCAGAGCTGATGAGTGTAAGAACAGAGCAACAGTGATGAAATAAATAGAAAATAATGTAAATACTCCGTCTTTACTCATATTTTTTCTTTGATAAAAGGTGAAATGCTCGATCTGATGTGCTAATATGACAAACATCTCATTTCCACTATAATTGTTTCAACGGTAGGGTCTAATATAAAATGCCACTGAACTAACAAGCAAACAGCTCAATCAGGAAGCCTCAGCAGTATTCACAAGCCAGAGCGGTGATTCATATTACAAGCATGTAATGATGATTATTATGGCAGACACATGAATGCAATTTGATGTAGCCTTGTGAACGCTGCCTCATGCAGCCTTATCAGACCACTCATGCTTCTGCAAAGTAGTTTATCACACTACACTTACTCGGGTATACACCCTTCACACGAGTGCACCGTTAAAAAAAAAAAAAACAATTTCAGGAAGTGCACAGCGAAGACATGAGGGCATTACATTCATGAGGTCAGACAGGGGCATGCCTTCTGTGTAAAATAGTCAAACCGGTCAGGTACAGCCAAGTCCAAAATTAGGGGAAATAAATTGTAGAATGTTACTGTCACCTAATTTTGGTACAAACATGTCACTGTTACAATGTGATCTCAGGACTCACTGAGAGCAGTTAGTGAGCTCAAACTTCATGCAAGAGGGACCAAAACTGTTTCAAAGGTGCATGAACAAATGAACTTTTCTTTTTTGAACCTGATATCTAAGGAACAGAACCTTCTTGACAATTTTCACATCACAAATGTATTTCTCTTTCTCACTTAGGGTGTTCACACCAGGAAAGTCCTTTGGTCCGCTTGTTTGGTCCGGACCAAAAGTGGACTTTATTTTTTTTTCACTTGGTGCGGTTTGCATTCACTTTGTGCTTTTTTTGCAAATGAACTATAACTTGTAAACAAAGCCACAAGGGTGACGATTATTGCTCCCACTGGACAGAAATGACGGGGGTGGGATTGAGCACACAGACCCAGAAAAAAACAAGAAAGTCCTGCTTGCTGCGGTTCTGATGTGCACATTTGTGCCGATCGAACAGCTGCAATACTATTTAAAGTCTCAAAAGCAGATAACTTTAACGGTGGTTTCACAATGATATTCTAATTTTGGAGCGGTGTAAGTAAATGTGTGCCACAACTCAACGGAGACGAGGTGCTCTGCGTGTTCTGACCCATAATGCTGGCAGCAGAACTGCTAAGCAGGAGATGACGTATCAGGTTTCAGTTTATTTAGCTTACCAACGGTGGCCTGTGAAGTCCAAAAAGGCGCATGTTTTATGTAGTTGGTTCGGTTTGAGTCTGGTCTGTATTCACACCAGAAGCAAACTGCACCAGAGTTCATTTGGAAGCAAACTGAGACCACTTCAAAAAGCGGTCTGGTCGTTTGGTCCACTTCAGAGTTCTCATGAGTGTATTCACACCTTCACAAAAAGTCCAGACCAATGAGGGAAATTAACTCTGGTCTGTGAACCAAATGTGTCAGGTGTGAATACACACTTAAACACACACACACACACACACACACACACACACACACACACACACAC
>NW_013952646.1:121897-132337 GCF_001266775.1 Austrofundulus limnaeus | reverse complement strand
TTCCACATTATTACAAATAACTTCCTTTCTGGACATTTATGGTTTGATTTCTTTGTATGAATGGATCACTTGGGTTGTTACCGACATCTGGTGAAAATTTTATGTCATTAGCACCTCTAGTAATATATTTACTGAGAAAAATGTTGACGTGTTCAATACGTATTTTACCCGCTGTATCAATCAACTGGAGTAGCACCTGAGGTGGCCAATCAGGTATCAGGGCCTCAAGTTCCTCCTGGCTCTGCCCCTGACTGAGTAAAGTAAAGTGAATTCTTAAATTCAATATAGCGCATCGTAGTCTATCTAAACACCTTGAGATTGGCCACTGTATGTTTTAAGAAACTCCTCTCATTTTCAACACTCCAATTCAGCATGTTTTCAAACAATGCTTTGGGGAGGTTCGCTCTATAGGCCGGGAGCTCGGCTGCAGGCTGAGCTCCAGGGAGGAGCTAGGTTCAAAAAGGCAGAGTTTTGTGCCAGCAAGTGTTTAGGCAACTCCACATGGCTACCACGGGGGGATTCAATCATTTTTCAAACATGCATGAATGAGTCAAAGCAACACTCTGGGAATGTTTTTTGATGAAGAAATGACATATATAAATTATTATAAAGATATAAAGCTAAAAAAAGTTAATTTTGCTTAATAAGACCCCCCTCCCTAAAATTGTATGTACTGCACGTAAAACCTAAACAACTCCTTCCTTGGGTACCTTTTTCATAAAAACTGGTGTAGAAAAAAATTGCTTGATTTAGGTGACTGGGAAATGATCCAAATATCTGTTTTCTTTAATGTTATGAAGGCACAGTGTGTTCTCCACTTACAGAAGCTCTGTTCAACTGATTTAAATATAGTAACACTGCAGCTGATGATGAACAAGCTTTTGACTTGCTTTAAAAAACTAAAAGACACAATGTGACGTTAGCTACAGCTTGTGCAYTTCTACATTAAATTTTGGATGCAGCAACATTTAAAATGATCTGGAATCAGCATGTCAATGATCAGAAATATAGCTTCTAATAAGAGAATAGCCTGACTTGAAGTCTTTCTCGTTACATTACAAGTGTAATTTATTTATTAAGATTCAATGAAAGAAGTTTCTGTTTACCCCACTTAAGTCATCAAAAGCAGCTGCTGCTACGCTTGTTCACATGGCTTGCTTGTTCTACAACCAGCAGCAACGATGAGTGCACTTTACGCTTTTGCTTTGTTGTTTTTTATTTTTATAAATTTATCTAATTTTGCTTACAGTTGGATGTCTTTACTTATTGAACTCTTAGTCATTTTATTGCCATGGTAAATCCCAGCTTGATGATAAGAACCCTTTCATAAATTTGTTTTACTTTTGACTCTTAGTCTGGTTTAAGCTTGAAGTGTGTGTGTGAGTGATAATTGACCCATCAATCTGCAAGTCTAATTAAAATAGTCTAATCAAGACAAAACATTTACTGAATATCTTTAGCAAAATTTTTGATCATTTCTATAATGGAGCATCAGCTTTTAACTCATTAAATACATTATATAAACATCTCAGAGCACCTGTATTGTCTGTTTGTGGATTCATGTCGGTCGGWGATTCTTTCAGTTTGTTTTACCTGTGGGRTTTCTGAGTCCTGACTTGTGAACAGACATCTTCTAATGACACAGGGGTGTGAAGGTGTGTGCTGATCCTCGACAGGCCAACCATGACATGTAGTTTTGTGGCTTGTCAGGTTTCTGAAGTAATTAGCTGAGTCTGACGCATCCCTCTAATGAGCAGGAGCTTAGTTAGTGAAACTTTTTTTTCTTCAGCACAGTATGCTTCCCTTTAATGACCCGTAAACATGCTCCCCATGATTATTGTCTAAATGAGTGTGTTTTGTCACACTACAGACCCAGTCGCACATCATTTGGGTTTGCTCCAGCGTACGTTGGGTGTTGTCCAAAAGCAATAAAGAATTAAGCAGCAGGAAGTTKGAGGTTCACGCTGTGCAGATCAGTAAGAGCTTCATTTTCTCCAAGAATATGAGAAAAAAATCTACGTGGCATGCAGGATTATGAAGAAATAATGTAATAATATTTCATGGACAATATTGTACTTTGATAACACTGGAGATTTGTGTGGATGTATGTATGAATGATAGAATTACTAAGGGATATTTCTTATTAAATGAATCTTTGCCAGCTCTAAAGCGAGTGGAATTTCTCATGAATTTTAATTTTGAGATTGGATGWTCCAGATCTGGAGACGTTTTGCTGTGGTTGTGTTTCACAGATTAAAGCTGAAATGGATGAAGAAGGGTTCAGTAGTCTCACTGAAGCAATCATTTGCAATAAATCATTGATTATAGTGACAGATTTTATTTACTTTTTTAAATAAATTAATCTACACTTGTGGAGCTCAACCTGTTGCTTTTTAATAACACCACAGGCAGCTCTAGTAATTGTGATTTTGCTGATGGCAGTGAGTCTAGTAAATAAGAGGCAATTATAGATTCATTTTAGAGATTCCTTTTTGTTGAAAAGTTGGCTCTAGATGCCTTTCAGAGTTCTTTTTAATTATACACATATCAGCCTGTGTATTGCATACAAAAGACAAAAGACCAGAACACAGTTCCTGGTGGAGAAAAATAAATGTTAAAGCARCTTTATTTCATGGTTTCATATGTTAATAAGATGTTCAGCTTGTTAAAGACTATGCTGGAGGTACATTTAGAAAACTCCACAGTGAGGGCTGGAGCAACAGGGAGGCAAAAATTAGTTTTTTTAATGATGCTTCTGAAAGAAACTGATCAAGACATAATGGTCAATTAAAAAAAGTCAATTTTAACTTGCCTGTTAGTGTGTGTGTGTGTGTGTGTTTGTGTGTGTGTCTCCATCTTTTGTACTCTTTCGAATAGGAAGATGTAAATTCTCGTGTCAGGTATTTGCCAGTCGCTTGGTCTCGTAACCTCTGTTGCACAAGAGCCCCATGAACAGGCATTTAGCTAGAGAGGTGTTTCCTGATGCCTTCTTTTAGTCTGTGATGCCTAAGGACGCTGCTGAGTTTGTAACAGTAACTCTTCAGCATGCACACTTGTTTTCTGTAAATTCTCTGAAGGGTCACTTGCTGTATTCACTTATCGTTTTCTGGATTTCTCTGCTAGATAGCGAAAATCCACAAGATCCCAGCATAAACTTCAATCTCCCACGAGCAGTTCCTCTGAATCTTCATCTAGAAAACTTCAGGGCTGCAGTGCAGGACAGCTGGAAAAATTCAGATAAGCGGTGAAGTTGGAATTGGGAAATTTTGCAAAAAAAATTGAGGTAAAGTTTATGTAAAAAATATACTAAAATATAATCTGAACTATATTTTATATAACCATATTTATGCTTTTGATAATTAAAAAAATTCAATGTGTTTTGACCCACAGTAATTTGTGAAATAATAAAGTTACATGACCTGGTGGATAGAGATGTGGTGTTGCCAATGCAGCCACGTATTGAGAGGGAGGGTTCACCAGAGGTTGAAAGCATTTTTTCAAGGCTGAAAGACGATTGCATAGCCA
The DNA here is from genome assembly GCF_001266775.1 of Austrofundulus limnaeus. Lineage (NCBI taxonomy): Eukaryota > Metazoa > Chordata > Actinopteri > Cyprinodontiformes > Rivulidae > Austrofundulus > Austrofundulus limnaeus. The sequence continues at coordinate 128,812 of NW_013952646.1, read as the reverse complement.
TGTGTCTAATTGTAATGAAAACAGAAAATGAGAAATGCTCMTTCTCTTTTTGACTTGTGATGAAAATAATGACCTTTTGTAATGAAATTAGATTTCAAAGAGGGCGGAAACAGTTGCTATTGCTTTACTCGCTGCATGGAATTAAATAAAGTACCAACAGGTCAAACACAAGTAATTGATCATTCATCCACTGCCTGTGTCTGTTAATTCTACATAAACTAAATCATCCTGTCAAACAAATTACTAGTCTGCAATGCAATTTCGGTCCAGGTGTGTGTGTTTGTGTGTGTGTCTGTGTGTGTGGTCAATTCCTGTCAGGACTAATTTCAGGATCAAACTAAGGACGTTTTTGCAAAGTGGGTCATTTTGACAAGTCCTCCCTCCTGTGTAGTTGAGGGTCAAGGGGAGGATTAATGACTAAAGAATTAACCTGTGGCCTTGTGCATATGTGCCTCTGTTTACATAATAAGTTGAGTACCCAACACAGGAACTTATTCAAAATGTTAACCCTTGTTTTATCTACTTGTGCTTTGATGCCATTGTTGTAAGTTATATCTGTGTGTGAAACTAGAAGAGAGGGATTGTATGACAAACATGGGTGTGTGATTGACATGTCTCTCCCTGCAGCTTTGTGTGTTTAATCATGATGCCTATTCTGTGTGTATTTACTTTCTAGTAGATGAAATGTCATTACACTGTTGGATGCAGCTTCTTTGTGCACTTATTTCACTGTGCAAACATTTTTAGTCATTTTGTCAAAAGTATGATGGAAGTGTCTGCTCAGCTTGAGTGATATATAAACGTGTGGAAAAATACTCTTAAATTAAAAAAATAAAATAAAAAAGATGGATGTCCAATATAGGGATTAGGATAACTGCAACATACTGGCTGCTCAATGTGTGATTTCTACACGTGATCGTTCAAGTCAGTAAATTTGAAATAAGATGCTGTCCATCTTACAGACTTAGTTATACTAAGAAGAAAAAAAATAAGCTGTGAACCACAGTAATAAAATGCATCTCATCTGTTAAAAGCCATCATGTTTGTGATATTCTCTGTAAGTCTGAAAGCAAGGTCGAAGGGTGACATAACTTAAGAAAAAAAAACCCAGCTATGCTTTAACCGGATTACATTAAGATATTAGAAGTCAACAGGGGTCAGGCAGAATGATGGAAATAACTACCACACATAATGATATGGGATCAGTGGCTGAGACTGTAATATGACCTCAATTTGCTGTGGTAAGTAAAGACATACAAAAACACACAAGACGGTCAGCTTCAGGAAAGTTACAGAAATATTTACATTAAAATTTCATTGAGTGTTTTTTTTTTCCCAGGATGCATTTGAATCAGCAATATGCTCTGTAGAGTTTCAGTAGAAACTTTAGCACAACTTACTGGAGTGACACTGTGATGTCAACAGAAACACATCAGTTTATTTATCAGTAAAATGCACAACTGCAAAAATATACATCCAGACAATTCGGCTCATTTTTTTTAAAATGTCCATCAATCTCTGAAAACCTTCATTTGTTTTCTGCGGTGGGACTTTACTTCTAAATATTTAGACGTTTGTGCTAMAATGCCAACACTTGATGGCATCCAGCATCAGAGAGATATGGCTTTTGAGTAATTACTAACTAAAATAGACGTTTTGGTTTCTTAGCTGCAAATGTTTCACACCAAACACAATGAACCCTGAAACTGTTTTTTAGAATTTAGAGCAAACGCATGATTAGCTCTTGCACTTGTGAAACCACTTCCACATCCGTGTTAAAGTACATTAACTATTAAAGGAACAGCTAGAACTCAGGATGGAAATATTTTCCAGTTTTTACATGTTGCAGTCTCTCACAGTGTTGCACTGTGAATGTGGAGGTCTTCACTACACTAATGAAACTTAATTTTCACAGTGAATTAGTTTGATAATCAAATAATTCAATATATAAAATTTAAAAATCTWACTTTCCAATTAAAAAAAATCTATTTTTATTGTAATTGTGTGATACCTTCAGTAACCTTGAAGCATCATGAGTGTGCTCGTTTCATAATGWGCAGTCGTAGCTCCTCATTAAATACTTACTTTCTAGGGACCTAAATGACATGAATGGGATCAATCCAATCTTCTGACGGGATCAGGCTGCTTCRTAATTGCAAATGGGAATCTAGCCACCCTGTAATTGGTTGCTTTTTGCATGTGTGTGTATGTGTGAGAGTGACTGGATGATAACTGCCTAGAATAAGCTTTGTGTCAATGTGAAAACTGGTGCTATACATATTACACTCAGTGTTTTATCTTTTTATTTTAGAACTTGCCATTTTTAGCCATTTTTTATTAAGGATAAATGGCAAAGATTGTCAAAGGCAAGGCTGGATTCAACTGCTGTATAATACCTTGTAACTTCATCACCAACACAGCATTTGGTTTCAGTTTTCAATACATTTAATCTTCATGACACTCAAGGACACCATACAATTTTTTCAGAAAAATCATTTGATTTTACAGCCAAATCTAACAAATCTGTCAAACTTTGCAGAAGCTCGATAATTGTTTAAAACAGGCGTGTTAAAGCAAATAAATACGTATTGAAACATTACAGGACAATATGTTCCAAAGACCAGGGTTGAGACACACTCAATCTAGGCAAAACCTGGAGGCAGGAAGTGGAGAAAAAAATAGTAAAACTTGGGCCAAAAAATGGACACAAAATCTATACAGCAAATAACTTTGTTGACACATGATGAGCAAAAAGGAATTTCTGAAATTGGGCACTAAACAGAGATGACAATAGGAAACTAGAACCAGGTGTACAAGGAGAACAGAAAACAGGGCTGCGTTGAAAATAAGTCATCTTAATGCTTACTTTCATTTCAAAAAGGTGGCCAACTGTTGATAGTATCTGTTTCTGACAATGTGTACAGAAACTTAAACATTGTGAATGTTATGCTCCAAACTTTAACAGCCATATAGGAGCTTAGTCACATACAGTCACCTGCCACTTTACTAAAAACAGAGTATTCAGACTGGTCTTATGAGTGAACATGGCCAACCAGTTTGAAACCCAACCTGCTAATTTCAGATTAACAGCTCATCAGCTATCTCTTAAGTTCTAGTGCATAATATTAACTTTTAATTAACTATTTTTTGCATCTGGAAACTCCCTCCTCTTCTCTGTCTGTTATGTTTGAGCTTCAAATTACTATTATTTTTTAATTGCAGACAAAGTTTACTTTAGATTAATATTTGCATTTGTGGAAGTTGAGATGTTTGCACATTATGAATAGGCATRTCTTTGCACATTGGATGATATAATGGCAGGGAGGCTAAAGAGTGGAAACAAAACTTGTTAGTCTGCTGCAAATAGGTGATATTAATTTATGGATATTTTAAGTAAATTAACGACTGGGCTTTTTATTGTTTTTACCTTGGTTTCTGAAACCACATTTTGAGTGTTTTTGGCAGCAGATATGGCTCATAAGCATAAACCTCAAACTTCAGTGGAGTTTTTAGATGGTTTTATGTGAAAGTTTAAATCTTTAAGGCTATTTAGCATCAACCTCTAACCTGCTGGTGTCTAAGCAGGACTGGGGAGAAGAATTAAATGTTCCAACACACTTCATGTGACTATCTGTGGACAATAAAGCTTTTGTTCTGTATAGTAGCTCACTGTTTGCGGAGCTAGATGTGCACACTCTTGCGTAAACGACATGACTTTTGTTGTTCCTTCCATAAATCTTCACTTTGTCTTCAGTATATGAAGCGACGTGTACATTTTGTTTGTTTTTGGTTGATGGTTTAATTTTTTAAGATCTGCAACAACTTGGCCACCAAAGAGTAGGAGTAGTTCAGTACATCATTCAGTTTTATATATGAGAGATTTAGGGACAACAGTGGTTACTTTATATAAATCAAATCAATCCTGTTTCTTTTGGTAGAACTTTCAGTTGGTTTCCTTTTTATTTGGGTCAACCCATCGCCCTCCATCACCACCCTGTTCACTGTTGTCTTTCAGACAACTATTCTAGAGTTATCACCTGTTGAATACATGGTTGAAGCCATGATGAAAAGTTTACTTGCCTCTTTGTGAGCAAGATGGGTGATATAGAGCAGTTCAAAAAGAATCAAAATTTACCAGGTGATTTTTGTCGCTGTGTGTTCTTTGTCCCTTCAAGTTTATTTTCAGAAGAAAGAAAGAACTTCAGATGTAACTGCCTGTCATTATTTTGATTATTGTGGTAAYGTGTGTGTGGGTGTGTGTGCACCTTTTATACAAGGGTTATTTTGCAACCAAGTCATATTTGTTCTCTAAATGTAAAAGATGCAAAGGATATTTGAGCACCCTCCAATGATACTTCTATATATTCCTTTGTGGTGTTAACTTTGGAAAGTCCAGTTTATCTTGAATAGTTTGGTGCCATGATCTCTTAAACATAGTCTTGTCTMCATTTTATTGCATAATTGGTGATTCATTAATTAGACTTTTTTGTAATTTGTAATTCATTATGTACTTAATTTTATCTCCCCACCCCTGAGGCCTAAAACTTCCATTGATAAATTTATATATTCACCATCATTGGCTGATGTCTTATCTTTCAAAAGTTGCAACACATAAACATAATTGAAAAAGCTTAGAAAACAACAAAACAATTTGCATACACAAATACCAACAGTTTTTTGTGTTTACAGAGAACAGACAAATAGTCCTTGAAGGGTCTTATGACAAGACTGAGAGAGATTACTTTGGTATGAGCCTGTATGTTATTTTTCTGAATTTTCTGCACTTAAAGTRGGAACTTCTTTAAAGACACAGCTTGACTTTGCTCCACCATCTGTTCATCTGGGTTTTGTTTATGTGCCGCATGTGCATCAGACTGATCTGAGAGTATTATATAGATGGTATCACTTCTAAATCACTCCCAAGTATCTTGATCTGCCTTATGTTACGTAGAAAAAGGAAAAAAAAACAAAGAAGGCAAATAGACAAATATTCTGTGACAACCTGGCATCAGCTGATGAAGATTCATGGAATTCAGAGATCAATTTTAAATACCTTTTTGTTTAGATGTGGGACACGTTATGCCTATTGGTTTTATATGGCAAAACAACCATTTGTTTCTTTTTCTCTTTAATGGCCAAATAAAATTGACAGTGTGACCATTTAGAATTTGAAATCATGTCTATCTTGAACTTTTGAACCAAAGAGAAATACATGTGTGAAATCACCAGAGCTAATTGGTCTGTGTTTCTGATGCCAGAAACCCAACTTGTACCAGCCACAATGTAAGTTTGAAATGTAAATTAGAAGGAAATAAGGGTTGTTTGGTAATATAGTACTACATCGTCCCAACATATCTAAAGGCACTTTCACRAAACTGTTCCGTGAAAATAGACACAGCTGATCATTCATAAATTAATGATTGAGCTAGTCACATCCAGCACAGACATGGGCTTTACAACTCAATGGATTTACCAAGTTTAGTAATCTTTTTGTGTTTAGGCAAAATTTTAAACTAAATGCAAAGTTATTTTGCATTGTTATTGACCTTCTCTGTTTAGTTAGTCTGTTTATTGTTTAGCACCTTAGTGGGTCACAGCCTGCCTGCTGGTCTTATTGACTTAGCTGTAATTCCAGGCATTGTCAGTTCTGGTAGGGGTTTTAGGTTTAAATACCATAATGTCAAAATATTTGTGTAGACCCTGACATCTATTTTGACCAACTGGGTCAATCTGTACTCAATCCAGAGCCAGTAAGATCAACTGCATACTAACTACATATAAGTTACCTTTACACACAGACCAGGCTTTTGCATGGTTCAAGGACAGCATGAGATGTCTTTTGTAGATGTTTTTGTATTTATGATGATTGTTGCAAACTAATTTCTCATTGGGATATGAATACAACTGAACTTATCTAATTTGATTTGGATATGCTTTTTTAGGGATTTTTGAGGGGACTATTAATAGGTTAGGCTTTTAAATCCTGCAGCCAGGTGATTGCATAGATAATCATCATTATATTGCATCATTAACAGGGTCCTCAATTTCATCCCATTCTCTTTTCTCTGTTGATGGTTTRGTGTTCTCTGGTGGAGGAGAAGTAATGGTCTGCTGTTCTCCAGTTGTTGGTTTGGGAAATCCATTTTCTGATTTCTCTGGTTGTGATGATGATGAATCCAAATGTTCTTCCGGTTCTGCAGCTCAAAGTAACTCCTCTCTCTGTGGTTCTGGTTCTGCCGCAGTCTTCTTATCAGCCACATCAGTTCCATCTGTGTCTCAGTTTGCTCATGTTGTCCTTCAGCCTCAGATGTCAGCTGATCACTCTCCTGTTGTTTTCTCTTGTTTCCAGATGGAACTTGGTTTAGGAAATACTTCATGTTTTAAACTAACAGCTCTGCTCCAGCTCTATTCAAAGCCAGTCCATCAGGCTTGAACAGATGTTGTCTCTCTCAAAAGAGATCAAAATTATCCACAAATCTCAGAGTGGTCAGCACAGAACTTTTCCACAAAGCCATTAAAAGCCAACAGTCTACTGAATCTTTTAGCACCTCCTCTGGCTGTAGCAATTGGTCCACTGAGGAACACATCCATGTTGAGATTCTTAAATGCATTCAGCAACTGAATGAAATCCTTCTACCTGATTGTTGGTTCATAACTTCATCACTTCCTGTATGAATGATGAGCGTCTTCATCACTTCCTGTATGAATGATGAGCGTCTTCAGAGCTGGATACTCAGCTGTGATTTCCAGAATCTTCTCTGTGATGTCAGACACTTTATCAGCAAAACTCAGAACTTTGACTTTTTTTCTTTTTCCAGAAGTGTCTATCATTTGCCATTTTATCTGTGATGATCAGCATTTCTTGATTCTTGAAAGTCTCTCTTTGGACTTGTTTTGGCTTTGAGCTGGATCTGG
>NW_013952646.1:111421-121122 GCF_001266775.1 Austrofundulus limnaeus | reverse complement strand
GAATAGCCTATTGTCAACATAATTATGGAGTGTGATTTATTTTCAACTCAAAATATCTTCAAACTAATGAAATATATAATGAAGAAAACCCATCTGGATAACAGCAGACTGTTCATAAAATATACGACAGGTCTGGACCACTCGTAAATTTTGTTCGTATCTGAAAAAAATCATAGAATACGAAAACTTTGGTGAATGCCACAAATTCTCCTAAATCACTCGTACGCACAATTTAAGAACAAATCTGTGCGTATGAACGGTTCTTGCATGAGGCCCATTGTTCCATCTTCATTTCTCTGGCTGTTATCAGTTGTTTTGATTACAGCCTGTTTSTGCATCCTTCTCCTKGCTGGTGGAGAAAAAGCATTCCTCTGTAATTCTGGCCATTTGTTGTCATCTAAGACCTGAACCCTTCCTGAGAGATTTTTTGGTCTGGCGCCAATRGAGTTCCATACAGCTTTACTTTCAGAAGCAGCTTCCATCTCCTCTCCGTGTCGATCTCTCCTCTCAGCCTTCTCACCCATTTAAACACATGTTAAGTCCTCCAAAGCATCCATCTCTTCCAGACGATGAATCTTGAGCTCCAACACCGTCACCTTTTGAAGAAGCTGGCAGAAATCCTCTTTGGAAAAGAAAGGAGGCATCTTGAAGCTTTTATATACTCACTCTCAGCAGTTGATGTTTCAAAATCTTCTCAGTTTCTTCAGCCAAAAATAAAATCCAATTTTTTCTTCTTATTCAAGATCATCCATCACGTCAGGGTCACCAAATTGTAAGAAAATATKCTTTGTTCAAAATGGCATGTCCAAATAAACAGGAATCTGCTGGATTTCTTCTCAAAACTTTATTCTCAATGTTCTGACTCCAATCAGGTACAGCACTCAGCAGGCCTCACCGTAAGACCTTGGGCTGAAAACCCAAACAAAACTCAGGAGCCCTGCTCTGAGCAGAGACTCCACAACACACTGACAACTTCTTTTTACTATAATAATGACTTGACCTTATAATGTTCATCTCTTCCTGGTTACACCTCTGGAGGTGTTACCTTTTATGTCAGAYGTCTGAAGGTGACTCGTTTTTGTTTAGGCTAAAAGAAAGAACATATGATAAGACGCACACCAACTCTCACTCTGTTCAAACTTAAAGGCTGAAATGATCAGAAAGTATAAAATACAAAACTGCATCTAACATTCAATTAATCTGTTTTTTTAATCAATAACCTTTATAGCCTTATTAAAATAACTTTAAAGTGTTTATGTCATGGAAAAATGTCCATTATAAGCTGCAGAATTGTCAAATAGAATGTGTTATTACTGTAATGCCGGCTTCTCTCTCTACTCTTCAGCTCAGGCACGTTATATGTTGTGTGTTTGTAACAACATTTTTATAAGCGTTGTGTCTGTATAAAATCCTCCACACATGATCTTTAAGGCACACCTATACTGCTACTTATAATTGTCTCAATCCATTGGGGTTTTCTGCTTGATATTTCTTTTAAACATTTTTTTAAAAATCACCAAGCTGGATTTTTTTTCTCGTACTTTCAGTTTTTATCATGACTATTTGTAACAACAGAACTTTTGTAAATCAGGTCTAATCTATGCTAATTCTATCCAAACCTGAACCTTTCAAATATTAATATTTTAGCAACCTTTCATGATTTAGAGTAGGTAGAAGAGAAGATGGTGTGCAAGCTAAAACCAGCTCACTTCACTTTGGACAGTCTTTCGGAACAAAAAAAATGTGGGGTGGGGGATCAGGTGGGTCACACCATGATGGAACAAGCAGAAACAGCTATTTTTTATGGAGAACCTGTGATCCATAAAGACTGTGATTTGTTTCCTCTGGTGGAAATCTAATAACACTTAGTTTTCCCCCTGTGTACACTTCTTGCACACCATTAGATTGWGTTTTCAGCAGTGCTGGATAGATTGAAAACATGCTGCGTCCTCTGCTCAGACCTGGTAAGGCCAATGGACAATAGGCCTATAACGTCAAAATTTTACACATGTTTGAGGTTCCAATCTGAGAAATGATGAGTAAAAGTGTATTTGAACCCCCTAAAATTATCTACAATACAAAAAAATGGTAAGAGATGGTAATATTATGAAATTATACTGTATTTTGTGAAAGGTGTATTTAAAAAACATGGATACCATTAAACCATGAAGAGGAACTTGATGAATCTGATTTAGACTTGTCCCACTTTCTGATGTTAATCCCAAGTGGTAAAACAGCGACAGTATTTTGCATAAAAAGTCTTTCAGAAATGCTGTAGAGTTCAGCTCACAGGGGAGCAGCTGGAGTACTGTAAATCTTTGTCTCACCAGTAGCTACAAGATGTCCAGCGACATGGTCCACCCAGCCCCACTTGTCCTCAGTGACCCAAAGTACAGTGTCCCACACTCAGTAAGCTAATGTTGATCAAGATTAGCRTGATGGAAAGACAAACACTCGTACGTCTACAGTGAAGAAATGACAGCTTGGCGCTTAACACAGATTTCAGAGTTGATAAGAGAGATCATTTTCATACTTGCTCTGATAAACAGCATCATTTTTCATATCACGTTTTGACACCAGTCCATGCCATGCAAAGATGGTGTAATCAGATTGACAACATGACATTGGACAAGTTGTCTGGRGGCTTTATCTGGAAGAAGTGACTGGACCTGTCAGGCTGTGTCATGCCACCAGCTGTGTGGGCCCATCTGACATCTAGTGTGACACCACCCGTGGTGTTTTGTCATCTCTGCTCCCCGAACACAGAAAGTAAGTCTGGTGGACAGGTATTTTTACAATGAGTTTATTAAAACTAAAGTTGCTGCTATGAAATAAAAGCCAAGCACATTTTAAGATTGACCCTTCCCTTAAGAGGTGTTAGAGGTTTTAAAAAGCTTAAACATTTTGTTGGTAAACATCACTCAGATCTTCTCTTTCAAGTTGCTCTAATGTGGGCATGCTAATATTGTCAAGCAAAGAGAAATTTAGATTTTTCTAAATGAAACACAATAAAAACAATGCTTGTGTGAGATCTGAAATGAGTCACTGTAGAAACGTTCATCTTATTAAAAGAGAATGTTCTGCAGTTTTCAGATTTTTGCTGGACAAAGGACATCGTGTGCTAAGTTGAGCATATCTCGAAGGAATCTTCATCCCCTTGGGAAAACTTTCTTGACCTGATAAGATAATTGCACAGAAGCACACAAGTCTGGAGCTCACCTTGGATTAAAATGCGGGACACAGGAAAAAAAAGTTGTCTCTTATTATGGTCATTCACAAGGTTTTTGTGGTAATTAACACTTGAATTAAACAACTAACACAATCTCTCATTGAAGCTGACTGCTGTTTATATTAAAACGTTTGGTGTTTGATGCAAACAAAAAAAAATCAGGCTGGCAGTGCATATTGGAGCTTATTCCTCTGTTTCTGCGGGGTAGCTCTGTTGCACATAAGGTCAGTTTGTAAACGCCTTCCTTTTGCTATGACAAGGAAGAAATGAACCTCYTAAGTGCTTCATATTTTWTTATTCTGGCAGCAACTGAAAACACTCTTTATACAGCAAAGAAAAGATGGATATTGACAGATTAGGGYTTGCATATTTCATTATAGATGTACTGTATGGTATTTGTTATTACATCCATCCTACGCTCTCGAAATAGCTTCTGCACGAGATGAGAGAAGATTAAAAGTGCCATTTTCTACGGCTGTCACTGGCCTCTTTCATAAACACAATACCAGTAAATCCAAGAGTGACCCAGGAATGTAATCACACCACATTTTTTGTACATTTTTCCTCCCCTTCCCTTTCTTTTTTTCACATTTCTTTTGTGTTTGTTTTTGCATTTCTTTGTTTTGTTAAGGTACCATCAGAGTTCTGGTTCAATTAATCATTCATTCCAGGATATTTTATTCAGTAGAAAGGAATAGTATCTATTTGATCTATCTGTATGCTAAATAAATAAATAAATAAATAAATAAATAAAAAGGCAAAAGTTTGTTAGGAGAAGTAGAGCTTTATAAAGTATTAGGTATATTCTGTTGCACCGCTGGGTATTCATAGTAATAACTGAGAACAATTTAACATGTTATCCGTAGCTGTTAACCGTTTATGTGTTGCTTTTATTAGACTTAATCTTGACATGAAACTAGACAGATTTGTAAAATTCATAATATATAAATAAAATATGCATTTGACAATTTCACTAGGTGCCAGTAAAACTTATATTGATCTATCTTTAAGACATTGAAATGTTTCTATGTTCCCACAGTTATTGTTCATGCATTACCATACCTTTACGAACGTTCTGCTTTAAATTCTTTTACAGGAAGAACTCAAAAGGATATTTTCTTCTCAGTCACTTTCATTCACGATAAGCAGTGAGTCTATACCCTTGACCTTGAAAAAACTGACAGACCTCCTTGAATGATTCATTTGGTTGGAAGAGCATAAAGCACCAAGTCTAACAGATTCAGACTGGCTCCACTTGCTGTTGACCTTCAACACTTGCAMATGATCTCCAAGAAGAAACTTGCAGGTTTTATTGGATGTTGGAAGCACCCATGCTGGACTGCATGTCAACCCCTGAGAGTCAAAAATTCAACTGAACACTGGTTTGAAGACTATAGTTTATCATAAAAAGGCTGATGTTGTAGTGGATAGATTGTTGGAAAATYGATAGAGGATCCAAAAGACAGCCATGATGACAGTCAGTTCTTTAGAAAGTTTAAAAAAATGCAGAAATAAACATTATTGGTAGTATTTTTTTATGATTCAACTAGGGTTAGATGATAAATCAATTTAATTGATTAATTCAAATTTGCCATTTATGAAGATTTAATTTTGGAAAAATCTGGATTTTTTTTTCCATCAGTGCACTCTTTGGGACTTCTGTAGTTCAGAGGTCACCCCACCTGCTCAAGACATTTGGTACACAACATGACAATATGGCAGCTAGCAAAGACGATCTACTTCCCAAAAAAAGGCACTGTTTCTTCAAATTTCTGGAGCTGGTTAGGTTTCACAACCTCAGACTTGGAGCAACAAACACCTCACTGCAAAATCTGTTAGAAGGTTCTTGCTACAAAAAGCAGGAATACAACAAATTTGTTTCAACACCTGAAACAGAGGCACTCCATTAAGTGGGAAACAAATCAATTAAAAACAAAAATCAAATTTGGAATGAAAACAGATTTTTCTTTTTTGGGCCATATCGCCCAGCCCTTGATTTAACAGTAGTCAACAACACCCAATCACRGCATTTYTTTTCATTGTGAAGAAGGAAGTTTTAGTAGACCTAACAGAATTAGTTTTCCTGTGTCTTGTCAGGAATTGAGAATTTGTCCATCATATTTAGAGGCTTTTTTCATTCCCAAAAATGAAATGAATGAAAAAAAAATTGGTGTTTTTTGTTGAGGTGTCTTGCAGTGTGGATACTGTATTTTTTATTYATTTTTTGGTAATTTTAGTGGCTATTCTGAAATGATATTGCAAATAGCACTGATGCATAAAATCAATCAAAATAATGTGTTTGCAGCAGTTGTGTCAGAATGTAGAGCTGTTGTCTGCCAATCAGAAGTTTGGCAGTTTGATCCTGGCTTTCCCTACCACGTGGCAGAAACATGATATGAAGTGTTTTCTACCATAATATTCTGTTATGAAGACAGTATCAGATCGTAGTATCTCTGATCCAACACAACAAGAAGGTGATTGGTTGTAATCATCTAAAAAATGAGCTTAGCAGACAAAATTAAGTATTTATGGTTCTGTATGTTGAATTGGATGGAATCACTGTGGCTTCCCAAACAAGAAAGTTGCAGGTTTGAGTCATGGTGGTGGCATTTGTGTGGAGTTGGCATGTTTTCCCTTCACACAGTCCAAATTATTCTATGTTAGGTTAATGGAGTGTGCATTGTTGTTTCGCGTGTCTGTGGTGTTACTCTGACAGACAGGCAACCTGTCATCAAACAAACAAGCAAACAAAATATTTGATTGTCATCCTGAATTACTTAGAATGTACACAAACACTGTAAACAGATCAGACTGGTGAGGAGAAATTGTTTTAGACTGATTTGCTCTGAGGATGAAGTAAAGTTTAAAGTGTGTATTTAATGTATTCAGGCCAAGGTTGAGGAGTTGTGAATGTCATTCCAGAAGGTCAAGCTTTGTGACTCTTCAGGTTTACAGTGTGAGGTGATGGACTGGAGGGCAAGTCGGTGTCAGAAAACCTGAGACTCTGGAACAAATAGGAAAGGCAGAGCAAGACCACGAGGGAGAAATTTAATAATAATTCCAAATCTGATTGGAAGCCAGTAAAAATCATTGGGGGGTTATTTTGTGTTCTCAGGGTTGGTWAAGGTGAGAATTTGAGCAAGAGAGTTCACACATGGTGGACCTTTCCAAAGCTTTACTGGGTGCCCAAAACAAGACAACTGAAATAGTTCCGACAGGGATGTGAAGGTATGTGTGAGAGTTTCTGCCACAGTCAGGGTGACATTGATGGAATCTTGAAATGTTTTATTTCTTTTTTTAATATTGGGTGGTCTATAATTTGTACAGAATGAACAGATATGATGTACCAGCAGATGACATTATTTGTTGGATATTAGCTATAAATAAACCAATAAAAAGGCCCCAGTCCGAGAGGTGACAGCAAACTCCATCTTTGCTGAGTAAGCTGAAAGAGAGAGCACATGGAGGACAGAGTGCCACTTACACTAAAACGTACTGAAGAAATGTCACTGCTGCAAGAACAGCACAACTCTCAAAGCACAGCTGTGAGTCTGATATATATTGAAAAATGTAAGACTGTTGCTGCAAAAGCCTTCTGAAGGAGACCTGAGGATCAAGGTGCAAGTCTCACGCTGTGCTTGATTTTTGTCTTTGTCACTGCAGAAGGAGAAGGGACTTTTATGAAGTTGGAGAAAGAACGAGAAAAAAATAACAAAATGTGAAGCTTTAAATAATGAACTACAGTAGTTGTTTTAGCTGAGACTGTTTGACCATTTTTAATTTCCTCTTATTACATACAAATAGGTTATTGATTTTATTTTATTTTTAATTTGGAGCCACTGGCTAATAATAAGTAATTTATTTAGAATTTGTTTCAGAGGTAAGCATTGTGAAATGGATGTGCCTGAGGAGCTGAACGGTGTAAAAAGTTTAGCTGCTGTTTAGAATATAGAGATAATTTGTGGATCGTTCTGAGCCTATTTGATCTGATAATTTCAGCTAGGAGGGGTGTTTTAAAACAGGAGGGGGACTTTGTCAACTGAGAGTAGCCAACACGCATGCTTTAAATGGTTATAGGGATGAAAATAGCCAATGGACAAATAGAAAACAGCTGTCCACAAATCAAATAATCTGTTTGGCTTCACCTTCATTTAATTCTAAATCAGATCACAGCTCCTTYATATGACAACAGTGATTTCACTAGTGGTGGTCAGTGAATATAGACGGGCCTTAAAATATTTTGGAAAATCTGGTAAAGGACTTTAGTTGCTCACAAATGAAAAATGGACACTTAAAAACAACAACAAAAAAATAAACCCTATAATGCATTTGCTGATGTCATTTATTTCCAAAATTAACTGAATTTGAAGGTTTCAAAAATAATTCTGATGTGACGCTCAAATTTACATTTCACTATGCTGGGGAAAACTGTGCTGTTTTCATGGCAGTATGAACTTGGCATATTCCATTTTCTGATTATGATTTAATGCCACAAAATGTGGAATAAGTCAAGCTGACATTAAATGAACTGTATATCTCTTTGGCTTACTGGGCTGTGTCAGAATTCATTGCAAGCTACAGTGGCAAAAAATAGATAAATAAATAAATAAAAATGCTTAGATGGRGCTTCACTTGTACCTAAACCCTAACAGGAATTGGTTGAAAGTGTGGGATTGCAGAAATGGAAAAGGGACACAGCATYGGGCCATATCTATCCCCAAGCCAAATGAAAACTCAGAATGATGCGTCAATCACAGAACTAGCCAGAGTGGCAAACGGTGAGCGAGAGAGAGAGTCCAGCATCCCAAAGAGCCAGCTGTCCGAAGGCATTTCACCTTGGCAAGGTCAACACTGGTAATGATGAGATTTTAAACCCCAYGGACTGCGTTGCTACAGAAAAACAGCAGACATGAAAATAAAGGGGATTCAACTTAAACTCATCTACATGCTGTCTTAGAACTCTGGATAAAAACTTTTTTTTTGGGCAGTACACTTTCTGGACGTAAAGGGTTTTGCTGGTTTGTGTCAGCTGGTMCAAGGCTCAAATTTATTCCAAATTTTACTTGTAACCACATCCTAACTTTTCCCTTGGCTGCTAACTGGTGAACAGGGTGGAGAGTTGCTTAGTAACTAAGGAGCTAGATCCGAGGGGCTGGCAGAGACAGAAAAAGAGCTAAAGGAATGGTGCCGCTTAGACTTAAACACACCAGGTAAACATAACCTCAAAGAAAAGTCATTAGTGGCTGCACAGTTGGTTGTGCTGGGTGTAAAGGAGATAGATGCTAAAGCTGCTTTATTTAAATTATGTTAATTGACTTTTATGTTATGTTATTAGACTTCTTTCTTCACATTTTCAAGATTAATTAAGTTTAGCAATCCTCTTTTTGGTTAACTAAACTCTTCAACAAAATAAAAGTTGCTGTACGTCATCAACAACCTCATCAATGAATCTGTTTATTGTTCGATATTTAAATTCTGCAGCCAGGTGGTCACATGGAGCCTATGTCATCATTACATCACATCTTTGAGCGGTAAAGATGTTTTACCTGTTTTACACGTCAGCTGTTACATCTCTGCTACTACTTGGCAGCACAAAAGTGCAACAGCATCAGGTTGGCTTCAACTCCCGCATGTAGCCTCAGTCCTTTCAGTGGTTGCAGAAATGCCTAGGAGTGCTTCAGTTCTGGCTTTGTGTGTTTTGTAGAAGTGGAGCAGTGTGGTTGAAATAGACGTCAAAGAATTATCTGCCATCTCAGCACCAACAATTCAGACCGGAGCAAAGAGCTGCTACCATCAAAGGCAGGGGGCAGGCTTATTGAGACCAACAGCAGATGCAAGAGATATGAACATAATGTTTACAATTTTTCCATTTGAGCATGTAGTCTGTTAAACTTGAGAGAGAGTGTTATGAGGAAAACTACTGAGCTTTCACTTTGAAAATGGGGATTAGCGCAAGTTCCATGTCGCTCCTGTCGTGTATTTCCATGTATGGCCCTTTAAGGAATGTGAACGAGCGTGGCCGACCGGGGGCACGCGCAGGCTGGTCTGGGCAGAGCCTCGGTAACATTTTAGCTGTGTGGAAGCTCGGGGGGTCTCTCGTGAATAAACATGTCCAGAACTGAAGATTAGCGTCTCTTTTCTTTATTAGAATGTTAGCCTAGAGTTTTTTAACCGTCAACAAGTCTTCAGGAGGAAGCTCACTGAATTTCCAGCCACCGACAGCGAACCAGCTCCGAAGCAGCAGCCTCACCAGCCCCAGAGAAGTAGCAGCGAGCCACCGACCGCAGACGGAGGGGAAACGAGTGAGAGTCCAGCAGCTGAAAAGCCCAGCCGAACCGAGCAGAAACGGAACCAAAGACCAGAGAAAAAGACACTACAAAGAATGGCGCCACGAACTTCGGTCTGTTTTGCATTTTTTCTTTGTTAAAATGCAGCTGTGAGCCTGTGTGGAGAGCGTGGATCACATATGTGT
>NW_013952646.1:100939-111263 GCF_001266775.1 Austrofundulus limnaeus | reverse complement strand
AAAAACTATCTCTGCTGCTTACTTTATTTAATCAGTTAATAACTGTACATGTAACTGAAAAAAAAAAACCAGCCCCTTATTATTCACTTTGCTTTGCACAGAGGGTCTGGACAACGTTTGGCCATGACCAATGTAGTGCACCAGCTCAACCATGAAGGAAGCTAACCGGAAATCGCGTTAACAGCCATCCTCTACTACAGGGGTATGAAACTCATTTTCACCGAGGGCCACATGAGCATTATGGTGGCCCTCGAAGGGCCAKTTGTAATGAACTTTGACGTTTCATGTTTAACTTTGATTAAAAAGTGTTTTAACACGTCCTCTTTTAAACACTGATAAGAACTAAGTGTACGACTGACTAGATCTGACACAAATACAGAAATATTACTAAAAGTAAAATTAAGAAATTTTTACTCACTGTTGAGTTTCTAGTGAGTAGCTAATATGCATTATAGCAAATTTAGTTTATGGTTGATGCTGACTTTAAAGCAGCTTATTTTGAGACATTAATTCTGTGCTATCCAACTAAATTGCTCAGTTACTTAAAGCCAGCTCAGGGGCAGGACAATTGTTAGTATCTTTCACCTTTTAAATTTATTTTGTTGCATTTAATCATAATTTTTTTGCCATCATCATAAATTTAAAGTTTACCGTTGATATAAGAAATCATTTTCTTGTTAAGTAATACACATACATACATACATACATACTGGAGAGAGAGAGAGAATTTTTTTTTGATGGGGGGGTGTACCCCCAATGGCGGGCCACATCTGCATGGGCCAGATGTGGCCCGCGGACCTTGCATTTGACACATGGGCTCTACTAGGAAGAGAGAAGTACAGAGCCGAACGAGACCTGTAAATGAGTGCTGCAGGCTTTGTGAGAGAAATTTAATTTAATTTGGAAGTTTTGTCAACACGGACTGAAAGGCTTCATTCACTWCCTCCACTGCCTTTGCTGAACTACAGGCAGACTAAAACAGCGCAGAAAATCAATGTCAATGTTCACAACTCCTCCTCCTGTTCACTGATTGGCCTGGTTGAAATTCTACCAGAGAAATGCATGTCAATGGGAAAAAGCTCAGACAGTAGAGAAGGGAAATTAGAATAAAAAAATGGAAGGCAATGGTCAGGCTAGGTAAAATGATTAAAAAAATAATAATAAGTTTGTGCCGCCCATTAAAGAGGGGTTTTTATAACTTTTATTTCGATGAGATGTGGTTTTCATAAATAAGAAAGCTAATTTTATGCATTGTTTGCTTTTGTTTTAAACCTAAAAAGGAGAAAATCTAGTTTTGATATATTTTGTGGTTCAGCACTTACAGTAACTGTATCTATAAAGTAGGACTGCAAGCATCTTTGCGAGATTATTCATGCTTTTGGGCAACTGTTCCCACCACTCACATCCTCACAATAAGCGAACAGCAGCATAAATGCACACATTGTGCCTTTTACGTGATCTTGACACAACAGCAAGTGCTCCTAATTCCCCACAGAGGGCAGCTGAATGACAGCTATAGAAAGACAAAACTTAATAAGCACATTTGAACCCTGCCAATGGAATGTACTGTGTAAGATAACAGTTGCTGATATGTTTGATTCTAATGCTCATGTGAGACTGACAGGTCTGTATGCAGCACGGGGAAGACTGCGTCTGAAACTGTCTGCCTGAAAACCAGGACAAAAAATGAAATTGCCTCTTTCCCTGCAGTGATGGTAGAGATATAGGATGTGCTCACTTCCAATCTGGCATGTAATAAACAAATCTTATCATATTCGCAATACAGCATCCTTGTAATGTACTGATTACCATACAWACTCCATGGATATAAAAAGTGGGAGCTGTGGAAATGGTGCAAAACTAGATGTTCTAACATTATGATGATAGGTTCCTGAGTYGCAAACTACAGTATTTGACTATTTTGCATGCATATTTATCTCGCATTTTTGTGGAAAAATAAACAAACCATTCTAATTTTCTCAATAATTTGCTCGATTTCCTAACTGATTAAAGTCACCTGCACCAGCCATTTATCACTGGGGTCAACAGTTTCACACTCCAGCTCAATGGATGGCGGTTTTACTCTCATCGATTTTTTGGTGGTGGTGGGGGCGGGGGGGTTGTAGGAAATGATTATTCACTAGGAATTTAGCAGAAATTTTTTTTTGTCCTTGTGCTTATCGAGCGATAATCGAAATGTGGAGAGCAGCAAGTCTTCTAAAACAGTATATCCACAAAGCAAGCATTTGTGTGTGTGTGTCTTTATTATTATTGTTATTGTTATTGTTATTATTATTGTTATTATTATTGTTATTATTATTGTTATTATTATTGTTGTTGTTGTTGTTGTTATTATTATTATTATTTGGACTGAACATTGCTGAAAGACCAAATATGTGCAATAATTATTTTTGTCGGATTGAAACCAAATTTCTCTGGAGCCATTAGAGGAAATTTCATTAAACTCTAAACTAAGCATTAGATGTGCATCTACAATTCAATAATTTTTGAAGCCACTCAACTCAATTAAGATGGTCGCAACTGCCAGCTGACTTTATGAAACAGAGAACAACTAATTCATTATTAAGCTCCAGTTTGTAGCCAAGTCATACACAATACATGCTGTACTTCAGGACCTTTTATTTTCCTAGACYTGACAAGCATGGCTTAAACTCCAACTCTCAGTCTAACATGAAGGACAGTGGGTGATAAGCATTACTTTAAGAAATGCTAGGTCTTTAATCTTTTTGTGTTCAGCCACTTTGGAATGGACTTTGTTGTGCAGTTGCTGGTGCACTCAGTCCAGAACTGCACGTGGTCCAGCATGTCTTGACAATGTCAAGTGCATACAACAAAATTTGCATCACACTGACCTAGTGGCCAAGCAGACACGAAAACAAAAATTACATCACATAAGTGACACAAACAAGGTTGTCAAAATTACTGGACTTCATTGTACAAAAATACTAATATACTGTACCACAAACTGTTTTGGAACCTAATGGRACTGCTTCCAAATTAGCTTTCATTTTCTCTTTTTAAATTATCCCTATCAACAAGTGGTCTCATTAGTAGTCTTCCTTCAGTCTGTGAGCAGAGCAGCCCCCAATCCCTTAAAAAAAAAAAAAAAAAACAACAACAATGAAAATTCTTTCCATTCAGAAACATTGTAGCAGTCAAAGTTGTTCCACCAATTAGAGGTCTCAAAATAGGTTTCTCGTTGCCATATGTCAGTGTTGAATTTGTTTTAGTATTATGTAGTCAATTGTAATTTTATCATTTATTATTTTAAGYATTTCACAATTCAAAAGGGTAACTGTCCGGCATTTTCTATAAACAGGTTGTTAAATATACACACTCTCAAGTCCTGAAGGTAATTCAAAAAAACTTTAATTAAAAAAAAACTTTAGCCTGGTACTATATGCACTCACTAACCCAATTGTTTAATGTTTTTATTTAGCATAACMAACCACTTTCTGAGTAAATACAGGATGTGTTTATACAGTATTTAACTTATGTATTTAACTTTGAGATTTGAAAAAAAAAATTTTTAAACATACTTTCATTGTTCTTTGACATTAAAAAATACAACAAAGACAAACAGAAATGCCTAATCATATGCTTTTGAATGTCTCAAAACTCATAGTCAAAAGCCAAAAGGGAAAAAAACTGTCAATTAGTTTAGACTAACAAACAGAGCATAAGGTGCAACCTAATGCAAGTTTGCTCACTGTGGCAACCCCTGAAAAATGGAGCAAATGAAGGAGGGGTAAAAAAAAAAACCACAAGTTAAAAAAGCACATGTACCCAGTGGATTGTATTCTCAGATTATCTAGCAGTGTTTTTTACAGCACATTCTAAGGGTAATTATATTTAGTTTGCATACAAACATAAGTCTTTGTCAACAATGATTTCACCTGCAAGACTAAGCCTGCTCTGATGTCAAGTTAAAAAGTCAGATTTAACCTTCTCCAAGACAACTATAACACTTGTTTGACTGCTTTTTGCAAAATGAAAATTAAACCAAAACAAATGTCTAAATCTGAATTTTTAAAAACTGTAAAGAAGAAAGTGTTTATGTATTTTTACCTCATATGGAACATTCACTTCTATAAATGTTTTTTTTAAGTTATATTGCTGTTTTTTTCTGTCATTTATACAAATTCTATAAATCCTATGATTTAAAATTCATAATTTCAGAGAAAAGCTGCTTTAAATTTGGGTCTTCTTAATTTAGACGTATTTAAAGGTATTTGATTATGTGTTTTGTCTGTTTTGTTTTAGGGAACATCTTTGTGGTCAGCCTGGCAGTAGCAGACCTTGTGGTGGCCATCTACCCATACCCTTTGGTCCTCACCTCCATTTTCCACAATGGCTGGAACCTGGGTTACGTCCATTGCCAGATCAGCGGCTTCCTCATGGGTGTCAGCGTCATCGGCTCCATCTTCAACATCACCGGCATCGCCATAAACAGATACTGCTACATTTGTCACAGCCTCAAATATGACAAATTGTACAGCGACAAAAACTCTGTCTGCTATGTTTTGTTAATCTGGGCGCTGACCGTAGTGGCCATCGTGCCCAACCTTTTTGTGGGTTCCCTTCAGTACGACCCACGGGTTTACTCCTGCACTTTTGAGCAGTCCGCCAGTTCAGCGTACACCATCGCTGTGGTGTTTTTTCACTTCATTTTACCCATCATGATTGTCACCTACTGTTACCTGCGGATATGGATTTTGGTCATTCAGGTRAGGAGGAGGGTCAAGCCAGACAATCGGCCCAAGCTGACGCCACACGACGTCCGGAACTTTGTCACAATGTTTGTGGTGTTTGTGCTCTTTGCCGTTTGCTGGGCGCCGCTCAACTTCATCGGCCTGGCTGTAGCAATCAAACCAGAGGTGGTGGTTCCCCTCATCCCCGAGTGGTTATTCGTGGCCAGCTACTTCATGGCCTACTTCAACAGCTGCCTTAATGCTATTGTGTATGGTGTGCTGAACCAGAACTTCCGGCGGGAGTACAAGCGGATCGTGGTGTCCGTGTGTACAGCTCGTATCTTCTTCCAGGACAGCTCCAATGATGCAGGGGAGAGACTCAAAAGTAAACCGTCACCACTCATGACCAACAATAACCAGGTCAAGGTAGACTCTGTCTGAGGCTGAACTCAGAGACATGAACTCATATGCAGTTTTTGAGAGTTATTGTTTCTTTTTAAATACTTATTACAAAAAATACCAAATACAACTATAAACAGCTTGTATCCAATGAGCTGTAGACTGTCATACTGTATGGTGCTATCAGACCTCTGAACAATCACAAAACAAAACCAGAAGTTTATAATCCTCATATTTATCAAGCACTTTGGTTGACTCAGCAGTACATGTAGTAAAGTGAATATAAAATGTCTTTTGTTTTAATATTTACAGTGATGATATATATAAATGTATCATGCATTGCGTAAGTATATATTTTGTATGGTATGCCATATCTATATTTATAAGGACAGTACAGTGCAAAAGTTTTTGCTTTTTATATTTTATTTCCAAGGAGCCAAACTTTCTTGTAATAATTTAAAATTGTCTTTAGCAGGCGGCACAGTTGGTAGAGCTGATGCCTCTCAGCAAGGTCGCTGGGTCGAATCCCGGCCCGGGGACCTTTCTGGGCAGAGTTTGCATATTCTCTCTGTGCATCCAGGTACTCCGGCTTCCTCCCACAGACCAAATACACATCAGGTGAATTGGTAACTCTAAATTGTCCCTAGGTGTGAGTGAGAGAATGAATAGTTGTTTAAGTGGCCCTGTKATGGACTTGCAACCTGACCATTGTGTACCCTGTCCCTCACACAGTGACTGCTGGATATGGGTACTTATGACCCTGAAAGGAATAAGCAGGTATAGATGATGGATGGATCATTCTTGAACTAGTGAAAATCATAACATACAAATGAGAAAAATACATTTTTAAATTGAACTTTAAGACAAATTACCAGCAWCTCTATACAATCAAATCAGTTCCCTTTTAAGAGTCTTTGAAAAATACCAAACATTGCACAGTTTGATCTGATGCTATTTTACCACCAACAAGGTGATTCACAAAGAGTTAAAAGAAAAAATGGAGTAGAGTTAATCAGTGGTTCTCTGATTTTGGGGTTGGGAACACTGTAGGTCATAAAACAAAGTGAGGGCTCCTTGATCTCCAAAAATTTATTTTACTGTGAAGAAATTAYTATTGACATTTTAATATCTGTTGTTACTATAAAGAATAAACACAACATTCCCAAATTAATACAGTTATCCTTGTTATTGTTTGTTTTATGGCCATGTTTAATTAGTTTRTTAGCAGAGGTAATCTATTTAAACCAATATGATTTGGAGCCATGAGACTGATGATCAGCTGAAGGTGGGTCTCTCAGGTTCTGTGCTTTTGCTGGAAGACGTGGCTCTTAAATTCTGTTTATCTGTTGTTTTAGGTCTCCCATTATTTCCTTTAGTCCTCCACTTGTTCATTTTTCTCTTTTTTTTAAACACAAACAATCAAACAAACTGCTGTCATCAGGAACAAGGAATGGACTGAAAGTATAGCCAAAGCCCACAACGACAAACTTTAACAGACCTACAGACCAAGACAACTTTYAAAGATTACAGAAAATCTGGCTACTTGGAAATAATGTAGACAAAAAAAAGTGGTTTAAAACTTTTCCACAGTACTGTACATATCCACTCTGATATATTGAAATAACATGTTTGAGGTACGCAAGTTTCTACCAAACTTTATTTAAAAAAGTAGAACAATGATGTTACCAGTTTTATTAACCTCATTTGTGACACTGTTGAGTCCAAGCAATGCTGCTGTCTTCTACTTTACAGTACTCCAGTTCTACATTAAGTGGGAAACAAAATTAGTAAGTGGGATCTTTCTCTCCTCCTTTTAAGCTCATCAAAGTGTATGCATGGATACCATAAACTGTTTATATGCAAAATAAAATCTTATATTGATGAGGAGTGTCACTTCAGCTCTTGTCTTTGGTCTTCTCTTTATTACAGGTTAACTGCAACAGTAATGCATTTTTAAAAATTCAGTTCTGATTTGACTTTAAAATGGTGTTGGGTATCTTAACCTAAAAATAATTTCTCAGGGGCAGGACAAACTTTTATTATCACCTCCACCAAGGGAGGAGGTAATGTTTTCAGTTGTCTGTCTGTCTGTCTCTGTCTGTGGACAAAATTACTCAAAACCTTGTGGACAGATTGCCATGAAATTTTTACCACATATGAGTATTGGTCAAAGGAACACACCTTTGAATTTTGGTCATGTTCCGGATCATTTTGTGTATACAGGATTTTTTCTTTTAGTTCAAGCGAATCAGCTAGGCTATGAAAAGTGTCATTACATCAGACACATGTCTGTAGGAAACGGGAAGTGAAGTCGCAAACTCGCTGGGACTACACATCCCAGGAAGTCTACTAATGGGAAAGTTGTGATTATTCTGTTATCAACTAGTTTTGGCGATGTTACATGCTGCCTGGAGACGTAGAAAAAAATGTGATTCTCTTCACGTTACGGGAATAACTGACAAGACACCGACAGCGGGAGAAGGCTACAGCTACAGCCGAGCCGAAGCTGGTACCGGACAGCAGGAACAGCTGATCAACCACGTGAGGTACCCCCTCCACATAAGACCTTTATTGTGTGATTGGTCAGATGTGTTTGTGCTGAAAGCGCTCAGACACTGTATTTTGCTTAAACAATTTGCTTCAAAACAAACAAAAAAAAAAAGGTGAGTAGCTTCATGAGTCAACTGTACCAGAAAGCAACAGTTTAGAAAGATATTCAAACCATTAAAAACTCGTAAACAGGGATAAAACAGACATTTTACATGGTGGGATCTGACTGATAAAAATTTAGGAGCTTAATCCGAGACCAGTTTGTGGATGAATAACGTCGGGTGACGAGTCTCTGACCTTTTTTTTCACATTGGACTTCACTGRGAATAAATCCCGTGCATACTGCCTGCTTAAATGTTCACTATGTCAAAACTTATTCTGCAAATCTTACAGGATGGGGGAATTGGCCTTGGTAGAGGTTTGCACTCTCCAAGTGCTTCTAGCTTTGTTGTATTTAATCATAAATTTAAAGTTTACCATTATAAAAAACAAATTTCAACTTAAGTAAAAAAAAGTTTTTCTTTTTTTATGTTTTTTATTTATTTATTTATTTATTGGTTTGCCAGATGGGAGTCACCTTGAGTTTGACACCTGTAGTATAAGTGATGTTCTTTGGCTTTTTCTCCTTTCTGATTTGTCTGAACTACACCCCAAAATGGTCATGATTAGCTCTAAAATTTAGCAACGCACAAAAGATTATCGTGGAAGGTGTCAGTTTTCCACCTACACCAGAATGATCGGGGTCGGTTGATAKAAAGTTTCTGTATAGGCACCAGTGTCCTTCACACCATCAAGGACTCTACAGGCTGCTGTGTAGCAGGGCTTGGATGTGTGTCACAGTCAGTGCGTAGGCAACCCGGTCAGAGCGCAGAGAAAGGCGTCAGGCAGCACAGAGGAGAATGGCTCAGCGGTGCATTTTGAAATCCACTCATCTTACATAACGGACACTGACCATCATCCTCTAAGTAAGAGCTGAAAGAGCTCCCAGTGGACTACCCCTCCCCCCTTCTCTATTCATTTAATCCGAAGAGCTGTGTGTGTGCGCTTCGAAAAACTAAAGGGGTGGATGATGAGCAAATGTAAAAATCCCTGGGATTTACTCTGCCCCACACAGTGTTATACAGTAATCTGCTGGGCCCAAATATATATTACATAATTTTTTATTTTAGCTCAGAATGTGCAATAGAGAAAAGACGTCAATGGAACTGACATTTTAATGTTCTAAATATAATTTAAACTATACTCACTTCCTGTTCCATTTCTGGAAAGATACCCGCGCGGACCCGGTCTGCGTCGGAGAGTCCTCCTCCTCCTTCTTCTTCTCACTCTGAAACCAGGTACTCTACAGGCCTGGATGGGGTTCGATTGGGCCAGGTTTGTCTGCGTAGGTAACGGGTTGCTCGGGTGGGTCGACTCGGACGGGCCAGGTAACGCGCCGGGGAATGGATCAAGCTGAAAATCCTCCGTGCCGAAAGCTGCTACTGTATTTTCATAAAATTTAATAATTAAAAACCTTAATAAATAAAACAATATACAGATAGTTAATGCAGAGAGGGATGAAATCTTACACAACGCACCTGGATCTTCAGTCCTCGATAGATTCTGAACAGGGCTCGGATGTACAGGTTCGGTCTGCTGGTTCTGACGGGTCGGATGGGCAGGATCCGCCTGTAGGGGTAGACTCGTACCTGGGTCTACCAGAAACCCCTGCCTGTGGAAAGTCACTGTGTTTTATAAAATAAATAAATAAATTAATTAATTAATAAAAAATCTTAATAAATAAACACCATACAAATAAAATTATCAATGTAGAGAGGGTGCAAATCTTACGTAATTCATCAGGTAGATTTAAATCATCCCAACCTAGGTAAGACGAAGAAGAAAAAATACCTTTTTAGAACAAAACAGCTTTTAAAAAATTTGTTTTAAATAAATAAAGATCATTCTCACCATTTTCTGTAGGTTTATCGAGACCAACCAAAGGCATTCTTCATCAAAGCATGGTTTTTGAAGTGAGCGCCTTTTTTTGCAGAAGTCATGTGAAAGTCAAATTAACTTTTTTTTCTGACTGAATGTAGGTGGGTTAAGCAGAGAGAGAGGGGGGTGGGGTGAGGATGAGATTGGGGAGGAATCAGGTGCTTAAAACAGGAGCTGATTGGTTGATGGACATGTTTGATGAAAAGTTTCAGACTTGACAGGTTTCAGGGAGGGCTGGGTGACCAAGGAGGTGGGCCGAGGGGCGGGATCAGTGGCTTAAAACAGGAGCTGATTGGATGATGGACCAATTTGATGAGAAGTTTCATACTTTGACAAGTTTAAGGGTTGGGAGAAGACTGTCAGTAAGTCTAAGGTCACTTGAAACTTTTGGAAAGGATGCGGTTAGGCTAACATCTGTTGAAAAGAGGAAGTATGCGGTGAAGGGTAGGATTACGGTTAAGGAAAAGAGGAAGTGAGGAGGGGGAGAGGAAGAGGGGCTAGACCGGAAGTCCCGACCTAAAAGGGGCGGAGCACCTGTCACTTTTTGAATGACGTCAGTTGATGATAACCTGGGTATTTAATCTCTTCTGTACATGCAAAAATGCTTATGACTCACAAACTAGTCAACATTGGAGCTTTAGATTTTTTAAATAGATTTTTTTTAAATAAAAAGCATTTTTTAGTAT
>NW_013952646.1:96706-97714 GCF_001266775.1 Austrofundulus limnaeus | reverse complement strand
TTTTATGCTTGCGTCTAAAGCTTTCATAGAGAGGTTTTTGATGCCTTTTGAGTCTCAAAGGGGTCTAAAGACTTTTCAGAGTTGTTTGGAATAAATTATTTTTGCTTTCCTGGAAATGATGTAGATTAGAAGATTGATGCAGGCGTACACAGGAACGGCTGTCACTGCAAAGCTGAGTTGAAAGCATACAAAAAGCTGTGATGTTTCTGTGATGCTAAACATTTTCTTTTGAGGAACTTCAATTCCAGCAGTTTGATCTAAAAAAATCACTAGGATTTATTTTTTATGTGAAAATTAGATTTAATGGTGACATTCCTTGATCAAAAGAGTTATTCACAAAACTGTCACTATGAGACAGCATATATTAAGTTGATTTTACTAGAGTTTTCAGAAAGAAATCATTAAAGGTACATTCACAACTAGTTAAAATTTTAATATACATTAACCAATACACAAATGGCTACAACTTAAAATTGTCAGAAAGTGATCTTTGGATTTAGGTCAAAAAACGAAAATCTGAAAAACGCAAAAATGGCTAACTACTGAGCTAAAATTGGACATGGTGAACACACAACACAGGATATCATAGCATCTTATAAAACTGTACAGCATTATTTTCAGGCTTTGACATAAGATGGTTTTGGGTTAAAACTCTGGCATTTAAAGCTGGTAGTGATAAGCATGCCTTTGAGGACATAGGTCTTTATTTTTCCCCATCTCTGTTTCATTAAAATGTCTTACAGGTGCAGCAGCATTGGGGCACAGTTACTGCTACCTCACAGCAAGAAAGCTGCAGGTTCACCTTTATGCCTTTCTGAGTGGAGTTTGCATGTTCTCCCTGTGCAGATGTGGGTTTTCTTTAGGCACTCTCATTTCCTCCCAAAAACCAAAATCCTGCACGTTTGGTTCACTGATAACTTAAAATTGTTCCTGTCAGTAAGAGAGTGAATGGTTGTTTATCTCCATGTGTTCCTGTGATGGAAATGCAACCTGTCCACCCCCCCACCC
>NW_013952646.1:93245-96596 GCF_001266775.1 Austrofundulus limnaeus | reverse complement strand
CCCCCACCCCACGGTGACTGCTGGTGATAGGCACCTCCCAATGATCCAGAAAGGAAAAGTGGGTTAAGAGAATAGATGGATGGAGAAATGAACACACAGACCTGTCTTAGATTTGAGATGTCTCATCTGTTTAGTTTTGCTGTTGTATTGCTGATTATTAGAGAAAATTGCAAACTTGATAGACAGTTTGGCTCTGTGCTTCATTTTTTCTCCCTCTCTTTCTCAGAGATTGAATCCACAGGTGAATCACACCGACCTTAGAATGCTCCCCAGAGCTGCTAAAACCCTGCACTTCACTGTCTGGGAAGTACAGCAGCCCAGAGGAGATCATAATGATCTCAGCAGCAATTGAGTTGCATGAACTGACATGATAATGGTATGTCCTGACAGGAGACTGAGACCATTAGCCTTGTGGTGCTTGTGCTGTAACAACAGGATAGGAGAATGTGACATAACAGCGACTAAACAGCTATCGTTTCTCCGCACTCGCACAAAATCCCAGCCTCTGCTTTTTGACACAAAACAAAACGAGTTCTTTAAAAAAAAATGTTCAGCAGCATGACAATGAAGCACTCATCAGAAGTGTGTCTGCATTGAAAGATTACAAGAAACCCTTTTTCACATCGTATTCTGCTCCACTTTCTGCCTCATCTGCTCATTTTCTGTCAGACTCTTTTTTTTGTCCTCTTTTGAACCCAACTTTCATCCAGTAATGGAAGTTGTTTTCACATACCTTTTAACACATTTCCCAGAAGGGCATGTCGGCTCTGGTTTCTGCCTGACCACACATGAATGATATGGAACTCTTCAAAGAAGCTGAGAAAAGAGAGGGGGGGGGGGACGACGACTTTGAAAGCATACCGAGAAGGAAGATATCAAGGTCTGTACAGTGAGGTCAAACTGTTGTCAGAAAAAAGTTAATGCAACCATCGCTTGTACAAGTTTTTTTTCCCTGGACTACAGTATTTTTACACATAACTTTGCAAGGATTAAGTGCATGCGTTCCCAACATACAACCTATCAAATAATATATTTGTTTCAAAATGATCATTTGTTGTGATTTAATCTATCTGGGCTTTGTTATCAATCACATTTTAGAGCTGTTTTTTACAGTTTCTTTAGCTCTTTGAAAGATTGCCATTCATTTAGCTGCCTGCAAACCTCTCAAGTTTAGTTTTATCGTGTTTCACTTGCTTCATCCTGCTATGCTGTGCTCTGTAAGAGCTTCATCAAAACACAAAACCAGCAAAGTCATCACCGATGCAGATGACACTACCCTGGTTGCACTTATAACTAGTATAGACCAGTCAGTGAATAGGAAAGATGAGCAATGACTGGCAGAGTGGTATGCCAAGAACAATCTGTCAATCAGCACTGGAAAAAGCAAGGAGGTGGTCTACATCAATGGAAACAGCATGAAGAGGGTCCCAGCACACTACTCAGGTGGAACAACTCTGAGACTAAGCTGCTGGTAACCTCCACTGCAGAGAACATGCTTGCAGCTGCCATCACTGTATGGCATGCTGGCTCCACCTCTGCTGACAGGAAGAAGCTGCAGGTGGGGATCAGGACTGCTGACAACAYAACTGGGTGTCCTCTCCCCTCGCTCGACAATATTGCCAGCACCCACTGTATCTCCAGGGCAAAGAGGATCTTCAAAAACCACCTGCATCTTGGTCACCACCTGCTCAGCATGTTGTTGGTGTTTTGCTTTTGTACGTTCACAAATATACACTGTATATGAGAAGCAAAACAACTTTATAGAATAGAAGAAATTCTATGGGATTCACCATGACTGAGGATGTACACCAGCATATTCATTTCCTCTTTCCTGTCACTTAATCCTCTTGGTTTGAGGTTTTGAAAACCCAAATATTTTGACAAGTTAATATTCTATGACAGGACCGGTATAGATAAGGGCCTAAAAAAGATCACCTAAATAAATGTTTATGTCTTGCACTTCAGGGCTACTATAATTAAAAACACATTTTATCTAATTTTTTTACATTTTAGTAGGCCATCTTGTCTTGCCCCCTTTTTCTCCTCAATTTCTTTGTAATGCAAACCAGCTGTAAAATCACCAGCTGTTTACTTTAGTGTACAATAGCACAATTTACAGAAGCAGGAAGAAAACAATAATTCATACTTGCACATCTAGGTACTTAAAAAACTGTAAAAACTGGTGATTTTGGTTGTTAATTTGTTCTTATTGTTTAAATAATAAAACACTACAAAATATAAGAAAACCAAATGATGTTTAGTCTAAAGCTGTAACCATATAGATATCTTTTTTTTCTTTTGGTCACTCGATGTATTATTTACACTGAAGTGCACTTACAGTATAGTCTATACAATATAAGTATAGCTATTTTTAGAAATAAAAGACATGTAGGCAGGAAAGGTTCAGTGTGCATTTATGTGAGTTGGACACTGTTGCTTTTGCAGGTCTGAGAAAACTTGTGGATCACAGAATAAGCTGCTGTAATCATATTTTTTTATTCTATTTTTCTCTTATGACATGGGTGTCACATGCATCTGCTGGATAACAATCTGGCTACACAAATAAAACACAGACTCGTTCAAACCAGGAGTTTTCATCAACACTGCAGAGCCTTTTGACCTCATTTGCTGTTCAAATTTATCATAATGACTTGACAAAGATCATCCCGTTTTAAGGGAAGAGAAAGAAAAATGCATATCCTGCACAAGCGATGCATTGTATTCTGACCTCTGTGCCCCATAATCCACAGCATGTTTATTGTGTATAAGTGTATATAGGGTATTTTAGATATTTTATAATCAATGAGCCTGCTATTCATGATCCCTTTCAAACTCATGTTCTGTTGAATGAGGCTGAAGTTGGAGTTCAGCTGAGTGCAAGCAGGCCTCGCTGCCTGGGTGGGTTTTGTCGGTTGGCTGCATCCAGGAGTGCGTTTCTGTGACAGTTGGTTGGAGCTGACACTGTCTTACCAGAGCACAAGTCAGTGAATGAGATAGTACAGTTGCACTGATTAAACAGGTCAGTGATCATCAGCTGAGAGGCTTACTGACTCAAATAAGAGCTAAAAGACATGCCTGGGAGAGTAGGCCGGGCACCGTTAAGGCTTACAACACACCATCAGCTTTTCCCAAACTACTTGAAGTTATATACAGTGTCAAAATTAAACCAAACGAGTAGTAACAAAAACAATTCTTACATATCAGTGTAGAATTTGTTTTTTTCTTCTCATTTGGTCAGCTGCATCCAAGTGTTTGACTCAAAGGTCAGCCACGTGCGGTCAGAGGAGGCAGGTAGGTCCTGCTGAAAAATACATGAAAAGAAAACAGCAGTAAAATCGAGCAGTTCTTATT